>NC_056745.1:1336547805-1336634185 GCF_019279795.1 Protopterus annectens
GAATATGAAGATGTCTCTCTTTCTTGGTTGGACTTACATGAAGCAAGGAAATACATTTTAAATAAGTTCGATACTGTGTCTTTTACAACCAAGAATTCAATACCTAAGATTATTCAATATATGGTTTTATCTGTACAACATAAATCTCCTACCAAAACATATTATCTCACATATATAAACTAATTAAACTTGGCATGGAAGCTGTTTCAGACACCAATTGGAATTATTTTAATTAATAATCATTTTCCTACAGAAGATGATAAAATAAACATATTACAATCATTTAGTTTTACCACCTCATCATTGAAACAGAAACTCTTTACTTGGAGATATTTACACAGATATTTTATTTCCCCATTCTCTCTTCGTAAATTTAATAAAAGTAATGTCAACTGTTGGAGATGTAATATAGAAGTAAATGCAGAATGGGCTCACATAGTATATGATTGTGTAATTTTAAATGAATTTTGGAAAAATGTTAATTCCTTTTTACAAGCTATCTTCACAGATAATTTTACTCTCACCAAGTCACTTGTTATTTTCAGTACTCATGTACCTAATTGTATAACTTAATCAATCTTTAGTCTGGACTATATTATCAGTTGCCAGAAAAATGGAAATCTAATACTACTCCCTCAATTCAAGAATTCAAATATTTACTTCTGGAAGTCTGTAATATGGAATATTTAACTATCAAATCAAGATCTCCTTGGAATACTGTTAAATGCAATATATGGAAAAAAGTCTACAATTTATTACAAAAGTAATTATTTAATCAATTTATAATTGTTGAGAATGTCTTTGTATATAGTTTTTTTTTCTGTTTGTTGTATTACTATTTGACTATCTATTTCAACATTGTTCATTTCTAATGTACATATTTATTTTTTAATTTTAATTCTAATAAAACTGTTTTGGAAAATGTGCACACACACACACACACACACACACACACACACACACACACACACACACACACACACACACACACACACACACACACATATACACAGACACACACACACACACACACACTTGTATATCTAAATATCTATCTATCTATCTATATCCATAGCTATTATATCTGTCTATATATCTATATGGGTCTACTACGGTTGATTGAAAACTCACTTGATTGAAAATTAAATTACTAGGACCACTTCACTGAAAGCTCACTTCACTGAAAACTGACTTGACTGAAACTCATTTTGTTGAAAGTTATAAATGGCCTTTTCCCCACTGTAGTGCGACCCTGGAGTTAGTATATAAAGTAAAGGGGTGTGTGGTTATATATTCTCTTTTGTAAACAGTTATTTATTGCACTTGTAAGTATCACTGTGTATAGTTTAAAATGTTTATAATATGTGGGGGCCTAAGCTCCACACCCCCCTTACTTTATATACAAACTCCAGGGTCACACTAGAGTGGGGAAAAGGCCATTTATAACTTTCAATTAAATGAGTTTAAAAGAAATGAGTTTTCAGTGAAGTGAGCTTTCAGTGAAGTGGTCCTAGAAATTTCATTTTCAGTCAAGTGAGTTTTCAATCAACTGTAGTAGACCCATTTCAGAAGGTCAACTCTTCAGAAAGTTGAACTTCATATGGTCGAGATCATATGATTGACTTTCTGAAAAGTCGATCAACACAAAACAACAAAATTCTACTTTTTTGCGGGGGGGGGGCAAGCCCTCCCTGCACCACCCCTTATGGGGGGCTCTGCTCCCCACCCCCTGCTTATTATACATGCCAACTCTGACATCACACTACAGTGGGGAAGAGGGTAAATTACCCGATACCCACTGTACTGCGATCTCCATACAAAAGCTTCAATATTTTGGAAATTCGTTCATATGGTCTCGACCATATGAAGTTCAACTTTCTGACAACTCAATATTCTGAACAAGACCCATGTGTATGTGTGTGTGTGTGTGTGTGTGTGTGTGTGTGTGTGTGTGTGTGTGTGTGTGTCTATATATATATATATATATATATATATATATATGCACGTATGTATATAAACACTGTTATGTGCACTCACACACATGTGCAAACCCATACACAGATCCACACCCACATACACACACTACCACATACTTATTGATTATTTAGACAATTACTAAATTATCTGCATGATTTCAGATATATGATTCATACTGTTTTAAGCAGGGAAATTAAGGGACGTTAATAGGAATAATAATGAAAACGATTTATTTGACCAATAACTGGATGTTATGTTCAAAAGATCCAAGAAAAGGAGTTACAACAAATCTAAGATAAATACACAGTCTGACAATGTTAGACATGCTAGTCTGACTAAGGACTGTAACACTAGGAGTTACTTAATAGATAGGAATTGAAGATCCAGAGTTCCTTACATTATGTCCTGTGCCACTGACAGTGTTATATAAACAATTATTAACAACTAGTAAATTTAATGCATAATAGAAAGATGCACCACATAATATGTATAAAACAAAATGTATACATAAATATGGCAAGAACATCAAGGAAATATTGAAGAACACATTGGACTTTGAATGCAGATACTTTATCAAGAAAAAGTTCATTTCTGTAACTGTAATATGTGAAATAATATGAAGACGATGTATTTATCCATCATAGGGCCAGAAGAGTTATTATCATTATGCCAAATGAAGTACAGCTGAAGTAACATACACAGCTATTATGTACTTGTACAAGTATTTACATATAAAGGACTACAAGGCCGTAAGAAATACATCAACATAAATAAGTTTGAATATCCCTTATTTTTAATTTTGAATGTGATTTGTGGGTTTCTAATTTTAATTGGAGTTTGGTCTCTTTAGTAATATAGCTTCTGTTTGGTAAAGAAATATAGTCAAGAATACAATGTCTTGGAGGGGGTCAAAATCTAGGTACAGAAATAAGTGTATTGCAACATAAAACACACATTCACATGTACTGTGTAATAAGAATAATTTCCTGGAAGGTAAATGGACTATTGGACACATCGATGACTGATAGAGTACTAAGATATATGGAATAGAGTGCCATACAGGTGGCTCTGCTGCAGGAGACGCACTCAAGTGACGAAGAACACCAGAGGTTAACCCAGAGATCACGGATAGTGGGATTTTGTGCTACTTAAGGTGGGTTCAGGAAAAGGGGGTGTGCTCATCCTGATTCACAGGACTGTCTGTGGGTCTATAGGTACAAAAGGACATGAAAGATGACCAAGGTAGGTTTATTAAAATAAAGGAATGGTAGGTAGGTAGTGCAATTTGGCATCCATGTATCCATGCATTTCACTCCAAGAGCTAATAGTACCCGGGCAGGTTGTTGAAACTTCATCAAGACATTCTGATAATAGTGGGGGGATAAATGTCATTTATAGTAGTAATGCTGTATTGAGAGAACAAAGGGCATCAGGTCTCACATATGAAGGAACTTACCTAGGGAAATATATGATGATGTTTGTAATAGTTGATGTTCGCAAAGTACTACTAGACCAGCCAGAATTCACATACTGCTTAGGGAGGTATAAAACATAGGTTAGATTAGATAGGTACTATATCTCAAAAGAAGAAATGTTCCTGGTGGAGATGTTTATCACTCACCCAATAACACTGACAGACCACACACTTATTATATTGAAAATGAAGATGAGGATTAGGGAGGTTAAACAGTGGCACTTCCCTGCCTATTGACTGAAAAATGCTACATCTGAAATGACAGAGAGAGAATCAGACACTTTCATGAGAATGGGGAAGGGGTGGCTAGAGAGTGACAGGAAATTAAAATAAGGTTTAAAACAAGAGTGTTGACATTAATGAAAAGAAAGTGGAAGGACAGTAGAAATAAGTATACAACAGCATTAGACTTAGTCAAGTCCTTGTAGGATCTAGGGCATCTGACAGACACAAATGGAGTTGAAATTAGACTGATGGAGGCAAAGCAATCTATTGAAGAATACATGGGCAACCTTAATCAATCTAGGGGAATGTCACTAAAACTTAATTTCTACTCCTTTACACCAAAGCTGAGGAAGTGTTTAGCCTAGAAATTGTGACAGCAAATAGTAGAGAGGACCATACCAATAAAGAGAAACTCTGATTCAGTTAAAGAGTGGAAATTGGGAGAGATAAGGAAAGTAGGTTCTATCAAGGGGTTGACACAGTTGACAGCAGGCAGAGACAGTAGGCTGTATTTGAATAGTTTAATGCTGTCCACACTGGCTGAGTACCATCAAGGCATGTTAATGGTAGGAATAACTAGGGAAAACTTTGGGCAGTTATTCTGGAGAGGAAAATGGATAGAACACCTGGGTCTGTTGTTATCCTACTGAAGTTTGGAAATGCACAAAGGATTCAGTGATAGTTCTCTGGCATATGGTTTTTCATGATGTCTTCAATGAAGGTGAAGTTCCTGAGTCAGAGAAATAAGCAATATTGGTAGTTATACCCAATGAAGGAAAGGATCCATTGCACCCAGGGTTGTATAGACCAATTTCAATTTTAAATCATGATTATAAAACCTACAAGCCCATTATAGCTAAAAGGGTAGCTGGAGTTTTGCTTTTTCTGATAACACTGGGATGACTGAGGCTTCAGAAAGGTTTGAGAATATCAATAAAGCCCTGTTAGTACAGCAAGATGCTAAACAGGTAGTCAGTCAGTTGATGCTGTTATTGCTTTATGTGGAAAAGGTTTTTGGTAGGATGAGTTGGAGTTTTGTTAAGGAGGTGTTGCAGAGGTTTGGGTTTCCTCCTGAATGAAACAGGAAGAACATATCTAATGTTTATAGTGGTTCAAGGGCAATGATTAAATGTGTTGGGGGAATGACTATTGACCTGCAGGTTACAATGGGTCTATATTAATTCATTGAAGGTTCAATTCAGCTAACCTTTCTTAATCGAACCCTAACCATCAAATGTTAATTTCAGTGAATGTTCTCACTGAAAAAAACTTAAACAGGGAAACTAAGCACTTGGCCAAAACAACACCAGAACAGACACCGTAGTATGTAAAACCCACCAATGTTTGTGTGGGGGGGACTTTGCCCCCCACACCCCCCTAACTAACTATATATATATATATATATATATATATATATATATATATATATATATATATATATATATATACCAACTGCGAGACTGCACTATAGTGGGGAAAAAGGCAATTTTGTGCTGCTGGCCAACTGCTTCCTTTTCCTACATAAATCTTTTGTGGATTTGAATGTTCGCTGAAATGAATATTTGATGGTTATAATTCAATGAAAAAAGGTTTGCTGAATTGAACCTTCAGTGAATTAATATAGACCTGATTACAAGAGGAGCAAGGCGGAAATACCCATTGTCCCCCCTCCTTTATGCTTTATACCTCGAGCTCTTAGCCCAAAGAATAACAAACCAAGTGGAAGATCTTCATACATTGTTTGCAGAGTTGAGGTAATTTTGGTGGATAGTGGGATATAAAGTCAATTAGGATAAAACTAAGGTTACAGTGACAAACTTTGCCCCCATCCAGTCATGATCTGGTGCAACAGTTTCCATTCCTCTGGGGTTACCACAGGCTTAAGTATCTGGTAGTCTGGGTTACACAGGATGTTAAACAAGCAGCAAGTGAAATGTGGAATGTGGAATTAGACACTAGAGAAGACAGTATCAAATATACAGAGATGGGGATTGATATATATTAAGGTGGATGATAAAATATTGGCTGTCAAGATGTTTATTGTTTCACTTATTCTGTATGCTGGTCAATCCTACTTCTTTTTTCAGAAAAGGGGATATGGAAGTCATTAAAAAAGGAGTTGGAGCTTTTCTTTTGGGAAGACAAAGCCGAAATGGTGCAATGGGTGGGAGGAACTTAGGTATGCCTGACTTAGAGTTATATTTTAAGGCAACCCAGATTAGATTGGCATACCTGATTCAAATGAAGGACTTTAATGCAAAGTGGAAGAGATACCTACGGAGACATAAGGGCATCAGGTCGAAAGCAGAATCTAGAGATGTGTGGATGGCTGGACAGGCAGCATTGCCAGGGGGATTTAAATGACTGCAACAGTCATCCCTATACACAAGGGTGGGCTTCTTTGGACCCCAGGAATTACGGATCTATAAGTTTAACTAGTCTCATATGCAAAGTAATGGAAAGATATACCATGGAAAATAAGGGTCTATATTATATTATCGCACGTTTAGAAAAGTGAACGATAAATAATCGACCCCATGTAAGTGAAAGCTTACAACATTGAAACCTCAGAACATTGATTTTTTTTCCAAGGGAAAAAAAATTGCTGCTCCGAAATTAAAAAAAAACAAACTTAAAAACATTGCATAATGTGGGGGGCTTTAAAGCCCCCCACACCCCCCGATATGGGGGGCTGTGCCCCCCCCACTTAAATATACCAACTCCGAGATCGCACTACAGTGTTGAAAATGACAAAGTAACAAAAGCGGCCAAACTAATTCTTTCCTAAGGAAATAATTTGCTGAAAAGCCACTTTATTAGTTTGCTGTTTCGCTCTTGTCAGTTCGATCAAGACGCATTTGACAAACTGTGTCTGCGATCTGGTAATAGGAACCTAGAAAATAATGACACAGGAAATTGGCAGACACTGGATCCAACCCAATTCAGTTTCACTGAGGGCAGATCATGTCTACTAAATCTGGTGGACTTCTTCAAGAAGGTCACCAAGGCAATGGATGAGGGAAAAACGGTGCATACTGCCAACCATCACCTGACCAAGGAACTTGATACAATACCCCACTTAGTCATTTAAACAAACTCACAGAACTAGGCTTAAACTATGCTATATGCTGGATAGACAAATGGCTCTTAGACAGGAGCCATAAAGTTAGGATAGAGGAGTCCACCTCCTCAAAAAGGTCGGTCACTAGTCGAGTCCCTCAAAGTTTTATTTTGAGTCTGCTCGTTTTTGGCATACACTTGGAAGTCAAGGCCAACATTAAAGGCTCATCAAGTTTGTAGATGATTGCTAACTACGAGCAGTCATGGAATCCCCCCCAAGGCATGAATATCCCCCAGGAAGGACTGACATGAACAAAGGTTCCAGAACTACAGTTTAAAACTCACTACCAGGAAATGCATAATAATACCCTTTGGGAAGTTGGCTACCCCAGAGAACTGCCTCATTGATAACACACCTCTAAGAGTAGACCCAGTAGCCAGGGATTTGGGGATGCATTTAGACAGTAACCTATCATTCTACCAACATATGTCTAAGTTAGTAAGGAAACCAATCAGTGTTACTCAGCTTATAAGCAAAGTATGGCAACTAGGTCCCAGGAAGTCATCATTCCACTTATTCAGTGCTTATCAGGCCCATCACTGAGTACAATGTTACCTTTGGTATGTACCTGAACAGGCACATGCAACAACTGGAATGCCCACAAAGGTTTTTCACAAAAGAATAGAGAGCAATAAACAACATGTCCTATGCAGATCACCTGAAAGCTCTAACCCTATACGCTGTCTCCTACAGACTGTTGAGGGGTGATCTATGTCTGGCATATAAGGCACCACTGGATCCAAATCTGATGGACGGTTGCATATATGCAAAACAAAGCACCATAACTATCTGTTTCAGGTACTTAAACCTTGCTTGCAACTTAGGACATGTTGGAGGGACAGGTATGTGTCTCAGAGAATACCCCTTCTTTGTAACAGGCATCCCATTCATGTGAAGCAGAGTTCTCCTCTGACTCTATTCAAGTGTAACCTGGACCAGTGGATGGTAAATCAGTAATTCACCTCTGGTCTGTCACCTGGGTCTTAAATTGAGAGATGCAGCCTGTAAATTCTTGATCATCCTTTCCCTAGCTTACATATACCCCTTAAAATAACTTCTAGGCCACCAAAACTTGGTTACATTTGGGATGCATCGCTACGCTAAAAAAGGCCCTTGTGGTCATTAGCCTTGTAAACACCTATGAGTAGGCTCATAGGCTGGTCTTGCCTGATGACTTTGATGTTAAAGAAAGTGTGGGGTGAATCAGGAAATAGTATAGGAACAATTTTAATTAGCTAGGAAAACCATGCAAGTCACCTAGTTTGTCTTGAATAAGAGTTAAATGTGCAGTGAAAGACTTTTTTAACAGTTTAAGTAAGTACAGATCAGTAATTCATTAAAAAATAAGCAATATGCTGTTTCCAGAGAGTTTAAGAAGGTAGAGATTTATAGCACTGGCATTATAACTAAATGCAGAAAAATATTTAGTACTTATTGGTAATGTCACATTATGGAAATGCAAACTGCAGCAAGAGAACAAGATGAAAGGATTGAGAAACAAAATCACAGCAGCATGCCAATTCCTGCCATGGCTATGTGGGATATAACAAATTTAAAATATAACTAGAAATACTTGGAGTGATTCTGATGTTTTAGTGTAGCACAGGTGATGGAGACATGATAAAAATATATTATTTTCCATTTCTGTGAGGGAGTTTTCCTGTAACATCATGTTCAGTGGAAACATGCACAATTTGATTTTTGTTAAATCATGCTACTCAGCACCAGAGTTTAGAAGTGTACTTACCTGAAAATATCCAGCATCGCAAATATGTGATCAGAAAAAAAAATCTGGGATTTATTATCACATTCATAATCATGTGTACCATTTTCTTAAGAATTAATTCAGAGAAGATGTATTCCTTTTTGGGGAATGAGTAGATCTGCCAAATGCATTTACTCTGAATGCCTCTGAATGCAACTGTGCAGTTGGATTATTAAACTGGGTACATGTGTGGATCCCACATGGAGGTGCAGGGGGGCTTGACCCCTGTAAAAAAGTTGTTTCTGTTCATTGAAAGTGTTTTTATGCTATTTAATATTCTACACAATGGCAACCGGAATAAATGCATTTGGTAGACTGGCATGATTCCTCTTTTTCTATTTTTCTCTAGAGTCCAAATGGATCTATCAGGCCAAGGAACTGCATTTAGTTTTTTTTAGAGGTAGTTGAACAAGCATTATTTTTGACATGTGAGTGATCCAGAAAAATATTTCAGTCTTTAGTCAAATTATATAGTGTTTATTAAATTCCACCAAAGCTGTCATGACTTTGGGGAAATTAATTTTATCTCCACATAGAGCATATAAAATAACAGGAAATGGACTACACAGTTAAGGATTAGAGACACTAGCATCCAAAAGAGATGTTCATATTGGATTTTTGTTAAATCACAGAAGTAATCACCAAAAAAAATATTCCCAGGTGAAACGGACTGCTGAGAAGCCACAAAGCAAGAATGAAATGTTTATTTCAGTTTTAAGTGAATACAAATCAGCTTTTTGTCAGTAGGACTTCTTCAGAATACAATAAACCCACTGAATAATTTCCTGTCAGCTGATATTTTTAATCACATGACATGAAGGTTAAAAAACATACCACTAAAACATTATTTCCTCTGACATAAAAAAAATGAATAAAGTGTAAAAAACTGTATACATGTGAGAAACTGTAATGAAGACTAAATAAATATACCCAGTAAAACTATATAAAACCACAGAACAAACCACAGTAAAAATGAAAAAAAACATAACTTATTTAGGTTCTGAGTAATATATATGTATGTATGTATATTCATGTCCAACAACAGTGGAACTTCCAGCATAAACAATAATGCATTTTTGTGTGTTTAGGATAACTAATATTTCTCTGCCCTAAATTTAATAATGGCGCTAGGGATAGGCAGTCATTAATTCCAGGGAATTGGGTTGCATCTAATTTAATTTGCCAACTCTGCTCTTTTAATTCCAACTTGTTTTTCCACCCACCCCCAGTAGGATCTGCAGGAACATTTTCCAGTATAATAAACAAAAAATGCTTAAAGCCAATACAACAGGCAGAATGTCTATATAAAGCATTGTTTGGATTTTTATTAGCTATCTCATATTGTTCATATGTTCTTATCTTTAGCTGGCTTTCTGTTTTCCCTACATAAAATGCAGGGCAGGACATACACATAGCCAAATACACCACTACCTTAGATAGACAATTGTCTTCCTGTGAGTGGATGATAGACTTTGTTGCATTTTGCAGCTATAGTACTGGATGGCCCAATATATATTTACACTGGCTATACATTCCACATTTTTGGGTACCTTTTCTAATTTTTTCTTTCGCCTCCTTGTTGTCACCATTAGGTTCTAAAATATTTTTGATATTTTTACCTTTTTTTGTATATAAAAGTGAGTCCATTACCTACTATGTTTCTGATTTGTCTGTCTTCTACCAATATTCCCCACATTTTGCTTATGATGTCCCTAATGCTATTGGAAACAACACAGTATTTAAGTAGCATAGCTTTAGGGAAGTCTCTAGCCTTTACTACTTCCTCATTTTCAAACTGTGGACAAGCATGTACTCCTTTTTCCCCATTTTGAATATTATTATTGTCAGATATCAAAATAGCTCCCTTATTTAATCCTGTTCCTAAGAGGGGTAGATATTTCTTCCCACTATTTTGGGCAACCTCTGTGCTAATGGTTCTCATGAAAAGATCGAGATATCCCCTCTCAAGGAACGTTTCCTCCAATTTTCTTTTTTCAGTTTCAAAAGTTATATTAACTGACACCATCCTTGCCAATCTAATAAATTCTCCCTTAGCAAGACTTTTTTTCTGGGGATAAAGGATGCACACTGCTGAAATGTGGATAACTGTTTGAGAAAGTGGGTTTTCAGTAATTAGTAGAGGAAAAACATTTTCTTTCTTGTCTAAGGTGAGGCCCAAATAATTGATGCTTTTTTTTTCTGTCCAGTTGGCAAATACTCTATGAACCCAGGAATTTCCTCTGTGTCTCCCACCAAGAGGACAAAGATGTCATCCAAATATCTGAGATATAATGAAAACATCTCCTCAAAAGGGGAACCAAAAATGAAGTCCATTAAATAACTTTATTCTCCAGACTTAGCACCTCAGCCAATAGCCTTCAGAGTAAAATAGTACTTCAAAATCAGTGGTTTAAATAGACACAAAAAATCAATTAAACAATTAACACATAGAATTACCTAATTATAGACTTACAATTACATTCCTTTTTCAAGCCTAATGGCTCCAAAGTATTATATTTTAAAATTAATACATTTTTTTTGTACAATAATTTATTTTTTAGATCTTATGTAGTGAAATATTTCTAATACATTGATGATTTGATATATTTATGTGATGAAGGTAGCAATGAGGTTCAAAAATGTATTAAGGATATACAACTGAACAATTATGGCCTAAAATTTGATGGAATACAAATGGGGAGACAAGTAGTTTTTTTGGATATTGATTTATTAGGAAAATTAGGTGAACAAATTTGTGCCACAATATATAGAAAATTTAAAAATGACAATATCCATGTTACCATATAATGAGTTTTTATTGATAGAAAAAATGTGTAGTTTGAATTATGTTTTTGAAAAGAAAATACAATATATGGCTGATATGTTTAATAAGAGGGGATATAGTAAAGATGTGGTAGAAAGTTCAAGGTTAAAAGTTTTAAATATATGTTATGGTATGGATTTTTTAGATAAGCGTAAATGTACAATTCCCTGTGGAAAACATTCTGGGGGTAATTATTGGAAGATTAACAAAAATGAGAGTAAAGAGATTTATTTTGTTATAGCATACAGTGTTCTTACTGAACAAATAGTTAAGGAGGAAAGAGGTTATTGGTCTGTTATACTTCAGGATAAATGTTTGGGAGGGTTTAGTTAATGGTGCTCCACATATATCATATAAAAGAGGACGGAACGTAGCAGACATGGTGGTATGTAGTAAATGTATTCTACCAAATGACAGTTTATATGTTAATATTCCTTTAAGAATGGGTACTTTTAAATGTAAAAAATGTTCTGTTTGTAAATATGTAGTAAATAAGTTTTTTACCATCAATGGATTTAAATTTTATCCAAATGAAGCTTTTGCATGCAATACTTAAGGAATAATATACATATTAAAGTTCACGTCAGTTATTTTATATTGGAGAAACTTACAGATCTTTTAAAATACATCTGTTAGAAGTACACATTAGAGATATTAAGAACAAAAGGCTGGAAGGTCTGTTGGGTGCACCTTTTAAATAGTTTCATGATACCAACCCTGATTGTTTAAAAGGATGTATTTTGGAAAAAAGTCAGTTTAAACTTAGGGGAATGTGTTGATATTAAAAATAAATTATTGTACAAAGAAACTTTATTAATTTTAAAGTATAATACTTTGGAGCCATTTGGATTGAATAAGGAATGTAATTGGAAGTATATGATTAGGTAATTATATGTGTTAATTGTTTAATTGCTTTTTTGTGACCATTCAAACCACTGATTTTGAAGTACTCTTTTACTCTTTGAAGGCTTTTGGTTGAGGCACTAAGTCTGGACAATAAACTTATTTAGTGGAGTTCATGGTGGTTGTTTTGGTTTTCAGTTCTTTTTATTTTTCCATTTGGTGGAACCAAAAATGAAATGTCTCTCCCAACTAAGCATCACCAAGTTGGAATAAATGGGGGCACAATCGGTCCCCATTGCAACTCCCTTGGTTTGTTTGAAGACGTTACCCTCAAAACAAATATAGTTGTTGTTGAGCACGATCTCCATGCATTCCATAGTAAGCCTGAACTCTTCCCCATTAACTAAACCAGACCTCAGTACTGCTTCACTAAACAGAAGCAATCCATCCTCCTGGGGGATACTAGAGAAAATATCTTTCACATCTATCATCAGGAAGATGAAATCCCCGTTTCACCTGGGAATATTTTTTTTATTAGTTCTGTTTTTTCTTGGTTCCTTGTTTGATTTGTGGTTTTGGTTTCTAAATCACACTAGCCTTTTCTACATTTTTAGTAATTATGTCAACTCTTCTAGAGACTGATTCCACGTTTGATCATAGCAAATGGCTAATCCTTCTTTTATTACTGAATGACAGTTGTTCACATAGTATATGTGTTTCCTGTATACATGCAATATTATCCTGTTATTTGCATAATACATGCTGAAATAGTTTCTGCTAAGGGGTATGCTAGATACTAGAAACTCTCCATAGTTTAGTGCTAGGCTATCTGGCCTTGTGAGCCATTTCAAGCCTAGCTAATTTCTCTTCCAAAGGTGAGACTCAGACCTTGTTTGTTCCTTATGTCTGTGAGCTAAACATCTTAACCATTATACCAACCCAACCTTCATAATATTAGTTTTCTATACCATGGGTATCACTGAGACAGCACTGTACATTTTGAGGTACTAGAGATGTGAGAATACATCAAAATACAATAAACAAGTGCATGTGTAAACCTAATCATCCTTATCCTACCACTAAATATAACAACGCAAGTATAAAAATGCTGTAAGTAAGGACTATTGGAAGGACACCTATAGTTGTAGTTTGTAACAAGTAATCTAAGACTGGAAAAAAAAAACATTATTTTGCTAAAAATTTGATCTCTAGAGTAAAATTTATATAACTTTTCTAAAGAAGATGCAGCTTATACAATTTGGCTGGATGGCCTGATATAGAATAAAACAGATAATGTGCTATGGCAGAATGACTTTGACTCTAGAGTAAAATTTATATAATTTTTCTAAAGAAGACGCAGCTTATACAATTTGGCTGGATGGCCTGATATAGAATAAAACAGATAATGTGCTATAGCAGAATGACTTTGACAATCTTATATCTTATTTTTCTGATTTACAATAGAAGGTATAAAGAACGTTATGTTTTTCTGACACCAGCTGACCTGATCAGTCATGTTAAGTATAGACTTTAATGACAGTGTCCTAGGAGAAGGGGTACCTTAATATCAGCATTCATTAACTTCATTGAAGGCAAAAAAAAAAAAGAAAGAGGTGTAGTTGTATAGTAACTATATGTGCTACAAACCTAATTGATGATGCACTGGCAGGAGTACTAGGGAGACAGTGGAGACAACCCCACCCTGGATATCACTTATTTATTGTATATTGATGCTTTATTCATTTGTACCCCATAGATGCCTACCTGATAAATGTTCATTAACAAGATACCTACAGATTAGGATTGGTAGAAGTGTTAAGAAGACAGTACATGCTGACTGATATATTAATTCATGAGGGGTGGAGGATGTCTTCTTGTTATCATGTTGCAATACCAATATTACATTGCTTCCAGTTAATATGGTAGTGACAGCTCATTAAGGAGAAGCCATGTTTTTTTGTTTTTGGCTCCCCTACCTACAGCTTACCATCACCTGCCACCAGCTCCTCTCCTTGTTCACTGAGTCTACTGGACCCACCATAACCTCCTCTAGGTTCAACCCGACAATATTGAGGGCATCTGAGGAGATGCAGAACACTGGAGCAGCATCATACTGCTGAAGGTGAGTATGCCATATTCTTGTCCCACTCCATAGCAGCATAGCAAGTTCTGCAGCTGCTGTGTACAAGAGATGCACACATGCTTCTGCCGCATCTATATTATCTTGTCGAAAGATGACAATATCGAATGGCTAAAACATTGAAAATGCCATACATCTAAACTGTTCTTGTGGGGGGCTGTGCCCCCCCCCCACTAATTATATATACCAACTCCTAGATCGCACTACAGTGAGGGAAGAGCAAATTTTCTCATCCCCACTGTACCATGATCCCCAACAACACTTTTGATGTACAGCATTTTCAAATTTTTAGCCGTTCGATATTTTCAACATGCGATATTGTGAAGTAGACCCCTTCTGCTCATGTGCAACTAACAGAACAAGCAGTATACTGCTTGCAGCAGGGACATCAGCCAGCTATTGTGGCAAGCCTAGGCAGCCATCGACCCTCTCGAAGCTGGCATCAGATGCTTATGCTCATCCTGCTCCACATCACTAAAACATATAAACATTGTGTCCTTTCTCTAATTGCAGTGTTGGATAAATCTGCACAAAGTCATCTATGCTTTTTGTAGGCTGGGAGGAGTGACTCTGTCATTCACCTGTGTCATCTTATGAATATTCATGAGTTCTCCATTACTTACTGTATCTTGCATGTTTCAGAAATCTGTGTGTAAGTTTTATAAGGCCTGCTATACCTACATAGAAAAATGTACAGCTAGCCCATTAACTAAAATGATCAACACTCAGGTGATACAGGGAGTCTAATAACTGCACAAAATTTAGTTTAGATGTATGGAGTTCTTTCTTCATATCAGCTTTACCTGCCTTTAAAACCTTACTAGGCAAATACTTTTTGGAAAGCTTAATGCTGGCCAGGTAATTGCATTTAATTTATAATTAGTGTATAAATTAAATAAATTGAACCAGTGCATTCTCTCATTCCCTCTACACCAATGTACTGCAGAAAGTGCAAGAAATGAGACTCTATCATATGTATTATTTATTGTATGATCATTAATAGTTAGAAGAGCTGACAGGTTTACAATGATTATATTCTGATGATTTGTCAGTACTTTGGTGCATACAGCAAATGATTCATTCAAAGTTACTAACTACAAATTCTTTGGGGAAAAGGTAGAATTGGCCACTACTTCTGGGTTACTGAGTAACTTATAATTTAGTTGTTAACTGAAAGTGATAAGAATTTTGGTTAATTCGTCCTCAGTTTTAATTCATGCTACAATAAACATTGAACATAGACTTTTTACCACTCTTAATTTCAAGGAAAGCTCTCAGTAATCTACAGTTTGTATGTATTCCACTATGGCTTTCATTTTTAACATGTTGCAGAGTTGTCGGCAGTCTTAGAAATTCAATGGTTTGATATACTCTTCTCTTGTGGCCTTTTTGAATTTGAGGGAGTCTGAAAGGTGCTCTCTTGATTAAAAAAGAAACTGTAAATTGTGAGAGGCCAACCAACTATTTAAGAAGATCTTGCAAGGGAAGTTGTTCAACTAGAAAGGGAGAAAATTTTCAAATTGTCCCCTTAGGTTATGATTAGTTTTTCTCTCTCTTGCTCCAAGGCTGACAAATTCACCCTGATGTTGTGACAGATGTAGATGTTTAAAACAGATTGTAGGTCTTTATTTGATTAGTAACTAAGTAGATGGACTCATCAGAGGCCCTTTTTAGACATCACATGGGCTCTTATTTGGGCAGCAAATTAAATAATTTATGCACAAAAGTGTTGAGAACTTATACAGCAAGCAATTTTCACAATTTATACAGGAAGCCAGTTTTATAGTAAATTGCATAATGAAATCCATAAATAAGACAACATTAGGAAGCTCAAGTAGTTGCAGTAAACACTGCTAGGGAAAGTTGCAATTTGTAAAGTAGTTGCTCTGTTGTAAGCATTCTTCATATACTTTTGTACAGTATTTATGTAAGAATGTTATTTTTTCAGCATTCTTATCTTCTGGGTCAGTAGTCCTTTTTTATTGCATAATTAGCTGCAGTACATTGAGATGTGTTTTATATCCATAAAACCCATCTATATTTAATAGGTTACCATTAGTAGAAGATGAAGCACCTTTCATTTCTGAGATAGAAGTAGGCCCACTACTGTTATCTGCCCTGCCACTTCTAGAAGGTTCTTAATAGGATTACTTTCATCCACACTATCTAGTTTACTGAGCATCTAAGTATTGTTCAGGTGTACAGGTTTGATGTTTATTTACTGAGAGTCTCTTGAAACATTTTTTGGTCTAAAGATTATAATGACTTGACTTCTGGATTGTTTCTTGCTGTTTTTAACTCTTTGGTATTTGGTCCTAATTTTGATTTACTGGTAAGCCATATATACATATTCAATGTGTACTTCTAATATGGTATCCCAATAATATGTTTTTAACTCTAGATGGGAAAACTAAATTGTGGATTCTTCCATATTGGGAACAGTGTGAAGAATAAACATTGATACATAATGTTTAGAATAAAAATTGACAAATGGAGTAGTCAGATCAGAGGGAGATGTTGAAGTTAATGGAGGCACATGTGTTAGCTTTACCTCTACCAGCCAGCATGACAAGCATTTTAGGGCTAGCAAGGAGAAGGGTTTGCAGGCTTTTTACACAGGTTTCTTAATTAGTACTACATTAGCTACAAGGAAATGCTATATGCAATTCTAAATAGGTCCCAGATGTGATCATGCAGATGCATTTTCCTTTTAGTTCAAAAGCATATCAGTTGAAATAATTTCTAAAGATTCTTCTGTGGGAAATGATAAAAAATAACTTTGAAGATGGAGCATTGTGTTTAGAAAATAATGGCTACCAGGTTTGATATCAGATTGTGAGAAGATGGAGAACTGATCACTGTGAGAGTGTTCAGGCTGCCATGATTTGAAAAAAAAGGACCCAAAAGAGATTTGAGAAATGCATACTTAATTTCTTTGCTATTCTAAGTTAGAATAATATGGCTGTGATTGCTTAATAAAGGAGTTAAAAGAGGCAATTTCACAGATGCACTTGCCCAGGTCTGCTTTGTCAGGTAACCGTTTGAAAGGTGGGACTTAGAATGCTAAGTCTGGTAATGTGGTGACTGAATGGTTGAAAAATTAGGCTTACATATACTAAGTCTAAGATTGCTATTTCATAGAAAAGTTTTTTTTTCTCTGAGGTATGGTGATCTCAGAGTTAGTAAATATACGTTTGGTGCTGTGGCAGTACAGAGGAGTTGAATCCTTGCAAAAAAAAAAAAAGTTTAAAGGAGAGGCGATATTTGATATTCATTCTTCTTCTGCATTTTTGGTCTTTTTTTTTCAGAATGTTTGGACTTGCAATGTAGAGTTCTGACATTTAAATAGGGATCCCTATTGTCAAAGTTCATTTGAGGGTAATATCAATTTTAGATATGAGGTTTGAGATAAATGGAATCAGAAATGAGGTGAGTATATTCTGTTTAAGCAATATTGCTAATGGCAGATGCAAAACGTAATACATTTAAAGTCACCTAGAATTATTACATTGGTGCAATAAGTCATCAGAATGTGGTAATAACCGAAAGGAAACTGTTGAGTGTAGATGGTCGTAAAATACAGACAAAGATTACAAAGGCTTTTGTTATTACTGATTATGCATATCACTAAGCTAAGGATTAAAATGCTGTTAAGTGTAAGATAAAGGTACAAACACAGAGCTGAGGTAGTGTGTTTTTTTTTCACAGCAGTTGTGATGCATTACATATTATTTTCTTGAGCTGATTGCTACAGAGGTAGTATTCATACATGGGCAGAGTGGGGTTAAGAGTTTTCAGGCTCCAGCCGTATTCTGAAATTTCATTGATGTGACAGTTGGTTTAGGGCAAACATTGTTTAGAATTAATAAGTATGTGTGCTGTTCATACCTAATGTGGATGTACAAGGCTTACCATAGGCTATTTGAGAGGGCAATGGAATGGTGAAAGAGAAACAGGGAAGATCATGGTTAAATACAAATATCTACAGTGAGTACATAAAGAAATGAGTAAAGGAAATTGCAGAGGGATAGGAATGGACTAGAAGATTGCTAGAAACATAGAAAGTAATGTAGAATTTCTCATCATTTTGAGAAGATGGAAAATGTACAGCGGTGCATTTTCATCAAGTAGAATTGCATTACTCGTTGTCATGGAGTAGATAGCAGTACTGTGTAGATTAGTAAGAAGTAGATTTAAAGCAGGTAATTCAGAGTATAAAGGGAAAGCAGAGCATGAAGGTTAGGTATCATATGTTTATTTAGTTAGTTCTGATTTAGTTAACAGCTTGCCAATCGGGCATTACCCATTTACAGTGGCGGGCTAAGAAGAAACGGCCAGAATACATCAGTCAAACATGTCATATACATAATAAAAAAATCATAGTATAAACTGACTAGTATGCACAATGTTAAATACAATCTAACACTTGGAAAAAATGAAAGCAATAAGCTTTACACCAACTGAATACATAGCACTCCAGATACTGGGAATAATATACTATCAGTTATAAGTAGTAAAATAAGTTGAGAAAAATACATTTCTTGTAAATAGATACATTAACATCTTAAATTTAACAATTTCAATAACAGTGGCTAAAGCCAATGAGGAATATTTAGTATGACATTTTAAAGAATGTGTCATGTGATCCCATACTTACAGAAACAGTTGTTTTAGATAGCAGGCTTTGTCCAAATATTTAAACACTTGTTTAAAAGTTAGTTTTGATGTCAGGTAGAAAACTATTCCAGAAAATAAACATGGTAGCATTTCAAAAGGATGGATGCTAACCCATTTTTGGGTGCCTGTTGATATTCCAAGGACTCTAATTGTGATCAAAGGAATAGCAGAACTGCAGGTGGAAATATATATCAAGCCCAAGGCTGTGATACCTTGGAATATTCCCTCTATTTATTTTTATTTTTATTTATTTAATTTAATTTTCTATTGTATTGTCTGTCTGAGCAATGCTTGTTCTTATGTAAATATCTAGTTGTTGTTGTGTCTTTCGGCTTTTCCCGGTTAGGGATCACCACAGCAGAACTCCGGTCCGCTAATGATTGGCAGTAGATTTTTACGTGCCTAGTTGCCGGCCCTGACACACAACCTTCAACGAAGGTACGCCCATTCACGCATGTCTCGACACAGAAGACGCTCTAGCTGAGAATCAAACAGGACAACGTCTTACTGTGAGGCGACAACACTACCGCAGCACCACCACCGCAGTTGAAATCCAACTCTATTGTATTCTATTTCAATTGCATTTTTACTCTGTACTTTGTTTAAACTTTTTGTTATCTATTTTACTCTCTGTAACTCTGTGCAGCTTTTCTCCCCAGAACTCCACTGAAAATGGACACTTGTTGTCCAGTCGGACTATCCTGGTAAACAAGTGTTAAATAAATAAATAAATACCAAGCCCAAGGCTGTGATACCTTGGAGTATTCCCTCTACTTTGAGGTAGAGCTGTCTCAGAGTTATAGAGGGGTGTAAGACGGTAAAACTTCACTTGATGGGAAAATGCTTTAAAGTATAACAGTGGGTTTTGGAATACTCTGATTATTTTTGTTAGAATTCCAGTTCATTTTTTGAAGCACGAGGACTGACAGGTCTGGGTCTTGTACTTCTGATGTGAAGCCCACATTATCAGAAATGTGGGAGAAAATTGCAGGACCACTATCATTTGCTATGCGATATTTTGTTAATACTTGGAAGTGTGTTTGCTTAAGCAAAGTCTGGCATTTTTGATGCTGTCTTGTGTTGGTTGCTGATTTAGTGAGATGCTGTTTAAAACTGACTCTGATATTTTGCAACTTGTCTAAACAGAAAAGATGATTTTTTTTTTTCCCTTTTCTCTGACTTTCTGCATCTCCAGAATTAGTGTGTGTGTGTGTGTGTGTGTGTGTGTGTGTGTGTGTGTGTGTGTGTGTGTGTGTGTGTGTGTGTGTGTGTGTACATATATATTTTGTGTGGCAGAAACCAGATTGAATGTACTATATGCCAACACTTATTTGCTCAGCACGACTTGGTTAGCGCAGACAGATAGTCGACAGGTGCGCAAGATTGAAAATTCCCTGATAAGGGAATATTCTGTTTCTCTAAGGATTGTGTGATCTTGGAGTTAGTATAAATAATTAAAAGGGGGTGGTGGTGAGGGAAAACACTTGCTATTCATTTAGTTTGCTGTAGGGAAACTGCAGGAACATGTACACAATGTGTCTATATTTGTGCATTCAGCATTTTGACATCGATATCTGGGATGTTGGCATACAGTACATTCAACTGGGTGCCTAACTCCCATGTTAGAGGTGCATAGTGTACAAGCCTCAGCAAAAGCACTATTAAATAGCTTTTGTATATTTCAGTTTGCAATACTTGTTTAAATTATTGTGGGTTTCACATTTGAGTTTATGATATTTAAAGTCCTGGTTAAGCGAAATTGACTTTTGCATTACAGACCCAGGTTTAGAGGTCCCTGTGTTATGTGTAGTCCTGAAGAGAGTTATAAATAGTAGAACAGCTGTTCTACAACAATATCTTGTAAGCTAAGTTTTAATGGATTGGTTCTAACCAGTTGAGTAACACAGTAAAACCAAGTGTCATTAGGTTTTTACAATGGTGAATGGCCATTTGGTCTAAGCTAACAAGTTCAGTTATCCCTTGGTAAGCCTGTTTGAGTCTGGCTACTGCACAGGAAGTCAAGCTAGTGCATAAAATAACTCCAGTTAGGAGCCAAACTATCATTAAGTCTGGAGCATGACTGACCATAGACTCAGCAGAAAGGAAAGCTTATAAGGTAACAAGAACTTGTTTTGCACTTTTAAATGATTAGACAGTCTGAAGGAAAAGATGAAAAAAACTGTCCAGGATGACTCCTAAGTTTTTGAATAGAGTCCATCCTAATAAACAGCTTGGCATTCTTTGAGGTGACACATACATTTGGGAGTTAAATGATTAATATTAATCCAGCAAAAGCAATGCAGATTCAGTTTTGTTAGTGTTGAATAAAAGTTCCAAAAAGCTGTAACTACACCCTGTAAAAAGTCTACTGGCATCACGATAAAAAAATAAGATCACAAAGAGGGAATGCCGAACAGAAGATTAGTGAAGTAGAAGTTATAAAATAGAAGAGGAAGATATGAAATACTTGCTAAGTGAAGGATTTAGTGCAGAAAGTCTGACACAAGTTACATCATAGCATGATGAAACAACGAGTCCCCAAAGTAAGGCTAAATGGGAGGAGCAGGAGACATCTGAAGAAGAAATGTGGACATGGGAAAGAGAAAGAGATTTAATATGGTTAAATATCTATGCTAAGGAGAAAGCAAAACTAATCAATATAAAAAGAGCAGCACCAAAGATATTTGAAGAGAAGTACATGCAGAGACATCCGGACATGGACAATTTTACAATATAAAAAAATAAGAAAACAAAGAGGAAAAGTAGAAGAGGATTTGTAATGGAGAAGTTAAATAAATAGAAACTGAGGTTATGGATTACCTACAAAGTGAAGGATTTAGTGTAGAAAATCTAACTCATATAACATCACAGCAGGACAGAGCAACAGATCCCCAAATTAAGGAGAAACCAGTGGAGTGGGAAACATCGGATCAGTTGTCATATGAACATACTTTGGAGCCTTTCATAAGAAACCAGTACAGACATTCAGATGGAGTTGCACAGCAAAAGAAGGAACAGGAAACTGTGGCAACTCTGACACAGTGAATGCTGTGGAGTGATATGCCAGTGAGCTCCGATATGAAAGAGCAATGGATGACACAGGATGAAACTGAAGACAATGTGGCACAGGAAGGGAAGATGCTGTGGAACTTTCTGTAGAATGTCTGCAGGAAATGGAGAACAAAGAATGTGCCCTCAGTTTAGAAGGAAATGATCTAAGAGAAGAGTTGCTTGCTTTACTAGAAAAGGACAGATATATTAAGATTAATGAAAGAAATAGACTACAGAAACAACAAAATCCAAAAAGATAGAAGCCTGATAAAACACATGAACACAGTAATTACAACTGTGCATAGAAATTCATGTGATATAACAGAAGTAAATAGGATATATTACTGTGCAGCTAAATGAATAACCAATAGTCTTACCACAAAAACGCTGGGTAGTAAGGGAAAGGAAGGGGAGAAATCGAATGTTGTTGTGGAAGTTTTGAATAGAGAAAACTATAAAACAGTTAAGACAAGAAGTGTCACTGTTAGAAGAGTATAGAAGAGGGAACAGATCAACAAAAATACTCAGAAAGATGGACACGATAAAAGCAATGTGCAGTATCAGAACAGATCAGGATCTATCATGCACTATCGCAAATAATAAACTAAAAATATGAGCACAGGCAGAAAAACTTAGAAAGTATGCAGATAAATATGAAGGAAAAGTACAAAATAAGCAATTTATTGATGCCTCATAAATTTTTTATAAAGAACTTGGAAACAAGGCAAAAGCAATTGAAACACCACCAAAAAAAGAAGAAATGGATACATTTTAGAGAAATATTTATGACGATCCTGTGGAACATAATAAAGACACTAGATGGATAGAAGAAGTAAAGGAAAGAATAAGAAGTTCAAATATACAGGATATGAAATGTGATAAATTAATGGCCAGAGAGACTGAAACAAAGTTAAGAAAAGCTACTAATTGGAAAATCCCAGGCCCAGATGCAGTACCTAACTTTTGGCTAAAAGTATTAACATCTTTACATGAAGACTTAGCCATGAGTAAGAACTATTTATATGCACAACCCGAATAGACACTAGCCTGGTTAACAAGAGGAAAAAGAATGCTCCTACTTAAGTGTGAACCTGCAAGCTATCTTAAAAACTATAGAACCAATAACTTGCCTTCTGACGATGTATACAGTGGAATTGATGCCGGCAGAGTTTATAGTTATTTAGAAGAAAACTCAATCATGACAATAGAACAAAAGGGTAATAAAAGAAAGTCATACGGAACAAAGGATCATTTGTTGTTAAATAAAGTCATAGTGGAGGACTGTAAAATGGGGAAGAATCTAAGTAATGCATGGATAGACTGCAAAAAAACATTGATTGCATTACAATAACCATGAAATAGTGGCAAACCACTTTGCAGTTAAGCATTGATAAAGGACAATTTTTTATTATAGGATAAAAATTCATAGGGCAATATTCCAGGGTGACTCTCTGTCACTACTACTTTTTTGTCTTGTGTGTGATGCCCCACCACTGAACCAGTAATCAAGGAGTCTCAGTCCTCACCACTGGCACCAGTGGGGATGTACATTGGGAGAATGACAAATACACATACAGTATTTCCAGATGCAGCTCTCTGCATCAAGGGCAGTTTCCCTTAAGAGCACACAGAGACCACAGTCAGTCTGGGGCTGGTTTCTCCCTCTTTCTCCAGATCCCCAATAAGACTGCCCACTGGCACAGCTATAGAGTTGAGATCCCAGCTGAATGGCCAAGTCAAGACCTCCAGCACCCTCTCTGTTCAACCAGTGCTTCATGTTCCTGCCCAAGTAGCTGACACACACACTCTTGGAAATTTGTTTTAAACACACACACACACACACACACACACACACACACACACACACACACACACACACACACACACACACACACCTGGGAAAAGCTGGCACAGGTTTACTAGCTATGTCCTGTTCTGCCCAGACTATACGTTAGTTATTACTGCCACCAGCCACCTCTTTATCAGCTACTTTAAGGCCCTTAACAAAGGGTGTCCAAACTTACTGTGCAATGTTTCTATGAATCCAAATGGTAGTTTGACTAAGAGCAATGCTATTAGGACTGGTCTACACAGTGTCACCAAATAAATATCCAAGGACTGTCAGAACTTAAATATCTCTAAACAGATCAGCTACAATGAAGTATTTTAATATATTTAATAATAAATGTTAAAAGAACAAGAAAATACTCAATATATATCTACAGTGACAGCAGAGTTCAAAATTACAGGAAATGTTTAAAACAACATTGCAGAACAGTCTCAAACAAATAAAGAAAAATACCTAAGCTAAGCTTTGCTATATTCTTGACTATAGCTAAGAGAATTACTATAACCTAGAAACTTACTTAGAGCAGCAAGGTAGATGTGTGTTGAATGGATCTTGTCAGGTCCAAGAGAAAATACAGAATGCAGTCTCTCTCTCTCTCAGAGACTTCTCAAATTAATATCGCAAATATTACTGCTGGGATAGCTTGCTGAATGACATTATTTCTTGTCATTTGACTGTAACCCAGGTAAACCCCCCACTGCTGAAAGCTAGTAGTATTTAGCATCCACCTGTGAAAATACATAGACCTCAGATCATTTGGCAAATGGTGGAAGTTGTAAACAATTTACATTCCTCCACATTTAAAGACAGTACAGAAAACGTCTCTGGTACAGACTTACTGTCTCTGGCTGCACTGAAACTGAAAGATAACATCTTTTTATTGCGTGGCCAAAAAGTAATTTAATTTCAGCTATTTTTCTGAAGTTAATCTTCCACTGTTAAAATATATACATCTAAACAGTTACAATAGTGCAGGTACATTTCTGTTCTATTCCAGTAGGGCATGCTGTGGTTACATTTTAAGCACTTTGCAAAAAACCTTTTCAACACACACGTCTGTAACAGCGGTTTGATATACACCTGACATACAGTTCTAATACATTTGTAACACAAGTATCTTATATGAATTATGTTGATATTCACAAATGACATATAATTATTTACAAAATTCCAGATAACTGAGCTGGCAGTATCTCCTTTCATGACATTGTGCTTAACCCATTAAAGCTGTCTAGTTAACAGAGTAGGTCATGGCTACAATTTGGTTCCCAGAAAACAACAAAGTATAAAGACTTCTCATTTTCTTTTAGTAGAGGATTTAAAACTGTATAGTTCATCAGAGGAGGAACTGAAAGCACAACTGCAAGTGGTCAAAACTTTTTCTGATGATATAAGAAAGTCATTTGGTCTTGATAAACGTGCAAAAGCAAGCTTTAAAGCTGGAAAGCGGCAGCACCAAGAAAACATCAATCTCAAACAGGAATGTGATATAAAAGAACTTGAGCAAGAGGGAGTGTATAAATATTTTGGAAATGATGAAGGATCAACAATAAAACATGAAAAAATGTGAATAAAACTTAGTAAGGAATATTTTAGAAGGCTAAAATTAATACTGAAAACAGCATTGACATCTAGGAATAAAGTCCAAGCTATAAACTAATTTGCTGTCCCTGTCCTAAAGCCCAAAAGGTGTTGGATAGGTTGGACAGGAAAACAAGAAGGATGCTTCATGCTCATCATATGATTTATATAAATCAGTGCATACCAAGATTATATATTCCCCATTCTGAAGGAGATATGGGCCTCCTCAAAATTGATTACATGTATAGATCTGCAATCGTGGGACTGCATACATATCTGCTGACCTCTCAAGACCCAAATGTAGTTATAGTTTTGAAACATGAGGAGAATAAGTCTAAGATGACTTCCCTGCTTATTTTAGCATAAGCGTATCGGCATCAAGTGGGAATGGAAACCAAACCAGAAGTAGATAAACATCAGGCAGCAACTGAATGTGCCAAAACACAAAAGAATATAAGGTGAAGGATCATATGAGAAGGCAAGAAATGTGGAAAATGCATAAATATAGTTGCAAGTATAGAAAACTCTTGGAACAACCTCGTGTTGATCAGGATTGAACACAGGAATGTTTAAGGAGAGGTGAATTTAAACCAAAAAAAAAGACAGTCCAAGATAGTGGACTATGTATACATTGGCTTACAAAGTCTACTGAATATGTGGAAGAAACAGACAAATATAGGTTTTGTAAAACTGAATTGGAAACAGTTGCACATCTCATTGCTGGTTGTGATATACTAATGGCAGAAGGACTGTATACTGAAAGGCATAATAATGTGGCAAGATTGTTGCATTGGGGATTGACAACATATACATATTTATATATTTATTTCCTTCTGTAGCTGACATCTATGTATATTTTTTATATTCCTTATATATTCTATACATATTTTAATATATTTCATGAATCTATATATGCTCATCTAAGAATTGATATTGTCCTGAACAATTGATGAATTATTGCATAGCTAGACACACATTGCTAAAAACTAGATATGTTTTATTTGATCATTTTAAAATGTTTATAGCTAAAAGCATATAGTTCAATGTACTGTGTATCAGGCTCTGTTTCGCTTTGTTTAGTTTAACTCTACTATTGTCAAAACTATTATAAATCTATATTAGAGTTTATTAGGAGTGAGCTATAGCTTTATCTTTTAAATGACTCTAACTCACATCTCAAAACAAAAGTTTTTAAGTAAGATTTGAATGTAATGAATTGATGCTAAGTACATTATTGTTTGATTATTTAATTGAATGAAAGAAAAAGCGGGAAATTAAGGAATGTTTCTTGCTATATAAGCCTTTAGCTTTTTACTAGTTATTGTAACCTGAAGAGGCATACAGTCCGTATGCGAAAGCGCTTGTTATTTTTAATAAAACCATCAGTTTTGTATCCTTACATCGTGGTGATCTTTGCTTGGTGTTCCTGGGACTGCATTGGGGATTGTGCAAACATTACAATATTGAAGTAGCTGAAAAACACTGGAAACATGAGCCTCAAAGCATCATAGAAAATTATGAAGTTTACATCACATGAGATCATCCATTACCAACAGTTCAAAAAAGAGACATGAGAAAACCAGATATAGTAGTCCATGAAAAGAAGACAAAAGTAGCATTGACACATTGTCTTACATACAGCGAGACAGAGAGTCATAAAATATCAGGATTTGCAGGCAGAAATGAGAGCAATGTGGAAGAAAGCTACCAAGACAGCTCCAGTAGTAGTAGTAGTAGTAGTAGGAGCAAAGGGTCTTATAAAAAATAATTAACAATCACACTTAGATATGTTATCGATACATGTAACTCCATATGAATTGCAGAAGGAGTCATTACCGGGCACATTGCAGGTGCTGCGAAGAGCTCTTCTGGCTAACATCAAAGACTGAAACAATACTAATTTTATGAACTTTACTCCTACTTTGACTTAGGAATGGGGTCCATTCCCATCATGGTATTAGAAACCCAAAAGACCTGGAAAAATTAAAAAAAAGAGAATACTTTCTTCTTAATAGTTTTCCCTCTAAAAAACTACATGTCATTTATAATAGGAAATTCTTTTAAATAGTAAGTTTTCTATTGTTGTTTTTACATGGGAGCTGTATCCCTTTTACCCCAATGTGGGACTCTACTCCCATATCCCTATCTTTAAATATACTGCCACCAAGGTTACACCAAGTTAGAGAATAGGGATTTATTGTTTACTGTCATTGATACACAGTGGCAGTAAGATGTGAGTGAAAAATTTTCTTTCAGTAAATATGACTTTGATAGTCTTTGTTATAGCTTTCCTTTGGTTCTGTCCTACAGACACTCACGCCACTACATTTATATTTTATTTTGCAATTTCTTTGTCAGAGATACAGCCTCAGGGAAACGTACAGGTAGAATGAAGTTGGGGCGGGGTGCAAATAGGGACTGGCACAGGGTAGGCAGTGACTTGGGCCTAGGATATCAACACCTGATGGTACAATGGTACATATAAGGAATAAAAAGGGGATAGACCTCAGCAGTGAGAAGGCTGGCTTGTGGAGAAAATAAAGAAGGAACAGAATAATAGGGAATGATAAGGGAAGAGCCAGGAAGAGAGTAGAAAACAATTCCATGATACAGGAGAAGGGTAGGAGGA
The DNA here is from genome assembly GCF_019279795.1 of Protopterus annectens. Lineage (NCBI taxonomy): Eukaryota > Metazoa > Chordata > Ceratodontiformes > Protopteridae > Protopterus > Protopterus annectens. The sequence continues at coordinate 1,336,575,962 of NC_056745.1, forward strand.
ATATTTTACCAAATGGGTTAATATTAATGCAAGGACAAAAAAAAATATTAATGCAAGGACAGTGCAAGGGAGTATGTGGAGAGGAAAGGATTGGGTGCTTTGGTGTTGTCAGGAAATAACAGTACTGCTAAAGTTAAGAGAGTCAGAGGCATTGTTTCATCAACAAGATGCCTTTCTTTCAGAGTAGTGGTTACAACCACAATCAGTAGTCATAGCCAGGTAGGAAATGTCAGGTTGGTAAGTGCCTAGAAACAACACACTAAGAACAAATGTCCACCCTTCATTTAGGTGGCATAAGACAGAATATGTCAAGGGGGCTAGCATTCTGTTGAGCCAATAAATTATATAGACTGCAGCCATTAGAAAGGAGACAGCATATTTCTCATTATAGATAATATGACCCAATTAGCCAGCAAAGACTATGGTAAGAAAGCAACAAAGTGAGCAAGAACAAGTAAAAGATTTAAGTATTCAATGTTAGAGTAGGCTGATCATAATCTTATTTTTAAGTCTCTTCCCATCTGAGCTGATTTATATGGGACAACCCCTGTATCCTGTTAATTCCTTCTAAGGAAGATATCACCAGGTAGAGGGGGAGTATTCTACATGCGAAGAGAGGAGATCACAAACTCAGCACTGTAGTGTGCTAAGGATTTTGACCTACTGGAGTCAAGAGTGAAAACAAATAACCAAACACTGCAACCAACATAAAATCAGCTGTCCAGTAGGTTAACCACATTGGTGAAAGAAGCAACAACACAGGCTTATTCATAAAATAGTAAAGCACTTTCATTCTAATTAATCACAGAACTTCATCAGAACTAAACACACTATCGATAATCCTCATTTAAATAATGTCTAAACCACATCACATGCCAAATGTGCACCACTGAATACTGCAGTGGTGGCTGGTGACTTCAAATCAAAGGGGGGCTGCAGGAGACAGCTGAATGGGTGGGGTCAAGGGGAAGGGGTGTGGCCAACCAGAAAGGGGAGGAGCTATGCTCAAAACCACAAAAACTAACTTTAATTAAATACGTTGCCCTGGGTGGCAAACCATCATTATGAGAGTCCAATCAAGACAAAAATAAGTGTAGAAGAATAAAAATATTTCAATGCATTGGCTGCATGACAGCTTTACTTAATATCTAGATGGAAACAAAAGGTTGTGAGGCATGAAAAAATAAATTATTTTTTAGATGCATTACTGGAATGCCAGTCAAAATCAAGTACAAGCAAAACCAGAAACACTCAACTCAAACCACTTCTCCTTGCACTGCAGTTCTAATTATAATTTATATTCAGCTTTATTAAAGTGCCAAGTAACATGCTGAAAGTAGAAATCTCTGTGATGCCCCACTTGTAAAAATGTTTCTTATCCAAAAAAGACCTGCTGCCTGACAACTATCTACTTGTTTCATGGGGAAAACATGTAAGTAAAAAATGAAAAGCAAACAAGAAACAAGCTCAAGATACATTGCTTAAAGGATTACTGTACAGGTTATGGACCACACATGATTGGCATTCTGTTTAGTTTACGGGTAAAGTCTGTAGAGATGACTGGAAGTCTCCAACAAGTGTAATGAGCTTTTTAAAATAATGGAATCCTGTCCTTTAATACTCAAGGCTTATACATTATCTAGTCAAGTATTCTCTGCATGGCAACAACAGAAAGGCTTTCAATGTTGGCAATTCTTTAACAGTATGCTTATTAAAGCTTACTTGCATCTTACGATCTCAGACAAGCTTACATTATGGTCATTAAAGCATTGCTACTTAAACACAGAGCAACAGGCACTTTGAGTAATAAGCATAAATCAACAGTACAAAAATATGACAGAAACCAGACCTTTCTGCAAAATCAAGGACAGATGAAAAGCCACTGTAGTACTTGTGTCTACCTTGGATGGGGGGGGGGGGAGACACTGCACATTTACACTGCATAACTAATCCTTGCCTTGCTTGGACACATCCAGAGTCAGTACATGGTGGGGTGCAACAAGTATGTCACAATTTGAAATGTCTCTGGCTGACTGTGATGGCCCTGACACGTGTCATACCTCTCAACCTCAGAGCAAGAAATCTGGACAAAGCCATACACAGAAGTGGGACAAATGCCCACAAATAAGGACAATTTTTAAATATTGCTCTAATAAACTTATAAAGATAATAGAATAGGTCTTGCATTAGTATGAATTTTCTGAAGGGTATAAAATCTGAAACTCAAATGTCTGTCATTATTTTCTAACTTCAGTCTTTAATTATTTGTCACTAATTTGCCAAAAAAACACAATTTTATGAAAAATGGACCAAAAAATGTGATGTAAAAATATAAAATAGCAACACAATACAGCTGGGAACCTGTCAAAGAACGGACACTTTAATATTAGTACTGCTAACTTGAGCAGCTGACAAAATAAAATAATCTACATGCATTTCTGAAATAAAAGTAATCTGATTATTACAGTTATTTCTTAATTATAAACCCTCCATGTTTTCTTCCAAAATTGCTATTTTTGGAGGGATCATTAGAGGAAGAGCAACATTTTGAGTCAAAATCAGGGACAGTTCAGAGGTTTGGCTATGCCTAATTCTATAAAGCAATTTATTTGCATGTACCTCTCAACCTGTTAATGCAATAAATCTGGACAAGGCCAGATATATTGGGGGAACATATAAACAGTACTAAAATTGCTCTTGTATAAACTGGGACATAAATCTGGACAAGGCCAAATATATTGGGGAACATATAAACAGTACTAAAAATGCTCTTCTATAAACTGGGACAGTTGATAGAACAGGTCTTACTTTAGCATGCATTTTTCTGAAGGTTATGAAGTCTGAAACTAGGTGTGTCATTGTTTAGTGACTTCATTCCTAAATGATTTGCCAGAAAACCACAAATTTTTATGAGGAACAAATCAAAAATAAGAAGCAAAACATCTATTCATTCTTTGAAAATCTGGACAGTTGGGAGGTATGGTTCAGCTGGGGCTGTCTAAGTTTGCCGCCCTTTCCCCTCACAAAACCCTGGTCGAATGGAGCCTCCCTGCAGCCATTCCAATGATCCATTAATTTGCTATTTCACTCCATTTACCATAAACACTAATGTGCATACTGATTTACTTCTATGATGATTTGAACTTCATTTGAAAGTTTTATTTTTGCATTTTACAGCACAAACACTAAGACATAACAAACTTGGCATTAAACCTTCTCTGCCCTTGAAACTCACATTCACTGAAACAACATTAAAATCCACATTCAAAGAAAATACATTTTACTCGTGGCAGATAAAAATTAATTCTGGGCTGTTTTCAAATCATAGGCCCCTTGCATATGAAACATACATCCGCTCTTTGATACACCTTCCTATTGCTTTGAACATTTTTCCAGTAAACAATGAAACAAAACTGTCCAATTCAGAACATTTCCATCATAAAAGTCTACTCAAACTTCTAGAGTCCACTATTATCAGTAAATATGCACAATTCTACAGTCCACCATTATCAGTAAATATGCACAATCTCTGAAGTAGTAAAAAAGTCATCTAAATAATTCCACGTTAAATAAATCTGTAATGAAGAGGTTGGTGCTAGCAATCACCTTTATATTTCATGGTTTCATCGAACAATAAAGTGTCTGATGCCCCTGTGGAATACATTGCCTAAATTACATTAAAAATAAGCTAGTAATATTGCAATAGGAAATGGATGGCAAACTGATAACAGGCTCATAATTAGTATCTTAACTTTCAGCATTCACCCCTTATGGGAGTAGAACCAACAACCTTCTGCATCAAAAGCAAGCACACAGCCTGTTGTGCTATTAGCACTAAACTTCTCTTCCCCTACAGCTGTCAGCTCCTTATAAAATCTGCTCAATACTCAACTGCATCTCAACTTCGCAGCACAAGAAGTCTGGAAAAAGCCAAATTTATTGGGGTGGGTCAAAAGGGCAAAAACCAGGGACACATTAAACATTGCTTGTAAAGCTGCTAGAATAAAATGCTGTGTTACCACGGTACCACCATACATTTTACTGCCAAAGTCTCTGTGCAAAAAAGAGTCAGAGCATACCACTATGCCAAATCACCTGCTTTGTGAAAGAAAAATGCTGTGTTACCACCGTGCATTTTACAGACAAGGTCCCTGTGCAAAACAGTCAAGAGCAACATACCACTACGCCAAATCAGCTGTTTTGTGAACGAGAGGAAGACTGAAACTTAAATGGCTATCATTTAATTAATTCAGTTCTCACCATAGCTGTCAACCTCTTAGCACAAAACACCTGGACAAACCCAGTAATGAGGGAATACAGCCCTCAAACATATTCAGTGAATTCAGTTCTTGCCATAGCTGTCAACCTTAGCACAAAAAACCTGGACAAAGCCACTAACAGGGTATTACAGTCCCAAAAATAAGGAAAAATTTCAAATAGTCATCTTATAAACTTAAAAAATTGCTATAATAAAAGTTTGTGTTACTATATATTTATTACTAGAATAAAAAGTTGTTTTACTATGTATTTTCTGGAGACTATGAAGTCTGAAATTCAAATGCCTGTCAATTTTACTTCTGATGGAACAAAAACAATTTTCAGCAGAGGCCCAGGGAGAAATACTGTAGACACGCCTTTGTAAAATGGCAGGATACCAGAGCAAATCCACACAAACACAGAGATAAGATGGAGACTCCACAAAGAAGGCACCACAGCCAAGAATCAAACCACAAATCCTGTAGCTATGAGGCAACAATACTGCCACTGCACCATCAAATATGTAAGAAATTAAACATTCAGAAACCTGAAGTCTGAAATTCAAATGCCTGTCAATTTTATTTAACATTTGTTAATCAGGACAGTCTGACTTGTAACAAAAAAACAATTTTCAGCAGAGGCCCAGGACGAAATAATGCAGACATGTCTTTGTAACATGGGAGGACACAAAAGCAAACCCACACAAACACAGGGAGAAGATACAGACCCCACAAAGAAGGAACCCCAGCCAAGAATCAAACCTGAGAACCTGCAGCTGTGAGGCAACAATGTTACTACTACACCATCAAATATCAAGCAAACAGACCCCACAAAGAAGGAACCCCCAACCCCCAACACTGCTACTACTACACCATCAAATATCAAGCAAACGACCCAACAAAGAAGGAACCCCAGCCAAGAATCAAACCTGAGAACCTGCAGCTGTGAGGCAACAATGCTACTACTACACCATCAAATATCAAGCATTGCAACATTTACAAACCACAGATATTATGAGGAACAGATCAGATCAAATATGAGGCAAAAATCTGCAATTTTTTTACAAATGGTGGTGGGTAGGGAACTCAAGTCTTTAACACCTGCATACAGGGTACAGGGTTCAAGCCTGAGGTATTCCCTACCACACCACCATGAGCACCTGGGGCATTTTCACACACACAGACACACACTCTTTCCCTACCAGTCCATCATACATTCAGTAGACATAAATTCATTCACACACTTCCCTACCAGTCCATCAAATAGGCATAAATTCACACTTCCCTTTCTAAACAGTAATAATTAACACACTTACCTGTCCTTGCTGCCCATTCTCCATAACGTAATCCAAATGCCCGCGCAATAATCCAAAGACCCGCGAGATTCCCGCGATCCAAACCCTTCCCGATGAGAGAGAGACTGATTGCTGGTGTTGCAGTCCGGCCCCGACGTGTTTTCCCAGCGAGTCTGTGCACTTTAAAAGTGCACAGATGTCTCCTCATGTTTCCCTACCAAGTGCACATACGTCTCCTCATGTTTCCCTACCTGGGCTGCCGGACTGCTGGAGCATGCGCAGTAGTCTGGACTACTGCGCATGCGCGAAGTCTGCGAATTTTAACTTTTTTTTTTCTTTTTTCTTTTTTTTTTTAATTTCTTTTTAGTTCTTTTGTTGAGGGGGCTGCAGTCCGGCAGTCCAATAGCACGGGCCGCCCCTGGAATACTGTTGTGCTAAATGTAAATTACAACCTTAACAATAAGGCCAGGCAAAGTAGAATTCCCAGACCTCCTTATTAGCAAGACCCCAAACTGTAAGAGGCTCACCAAAGACCTTTATCGTAAGCCCACCAAGGTCAACATGCTACTCCATTTCCAGAGCATGCACCCATACAGGCTGAAATGAAATGTGGTCATGTCACAAGGACTCAGAATTGCCCAAGTGTGTAAAGAGCTTGATAACTTAACAGAAACATTCATGACCTAGAAAAAGATTTTCTGGCCAGAGGGTACAGCACCAGACTACTCAAAGAGGTCCTAACACACATTATTCAACAGAAAAACAAAGGATCTTTTAGGTACACCAATCCCCACAACAAAAAATGGAAACTCAGCATGACTCTCAACTACTCCCTAGATTATTATGACATAAAAAATATCATCATCGACAACTGGACAATCATTATGGACAATAAAAGCTTTAGCCACATTTTCCACCAAGACCCAGCTTTACCCATGTGAATAAAGGAGGTACTGCCAGCACAGCTAGCTGGAATTTTGTAAATAATTATATGTCATTTGTGAATATCAAACTAATTTATATAAGATGAGTGTGTTACAAATGTATTAGAACTGTGTGTCATGTTTATTTCAAACTGCTCTGTACAGATGTTTGTGTTGAAAAGATATTTGTAAAATGCTTGTGTCTGAAATGTATCCACAGTGTGCTCTACTGAAAAAGAAAAGAAATGTACATGCACTACTGTAACTGTTTAAATCAGTGGTACACAATCCTTTTGTGGGGAGGGCCACTACACGAATTCTTAATGCATCTGTGGGCCACCTCAAAACATAGTAAGTCGTTACGAGTTACCAATATGTACAGGTGACTGGCATTTTTACTTATGACAGCAGTCATGAAATTGCCTGTTTTCTACATCAACTTTGTGTTTAACTTTAATCTGGCTTGCAGCCATGACATTACAATCTCTTGCAGAAAGTTACTACTGCTCACAGACTGCAAGTTATAAACAACAAAGAATAGTTACTTCCGCAGCTAAAATTAGAGGTGTGCGCCACTGCACTCAGTTAGGTAAGTAAGCATGTTCTGGAAAGTTTGTGTGACTGGAATAAGGCATAGCATTTTTTCACTTTGTTTTTTTTAATTTTGGTTACTCTCTGGGGGCTGGATGGTGTTGGGTCAAGGGCCGGATTTGGCCCCAGGGCTGGACATTGTGCACCACTGGTTTAAATGTATATGTTTCAACAGATGAATCTGGAAAACAGGAAGTCAACCTCAGTCCAGCAAACTTTAGAAAAATATCTGAAATGAAATTACTCTATAGGCTAGGCCATAAAGATGCTTCATTGCAGTCAGAGACACAAAGTTTGTACTAGGAAGCTTTCTGTATTGTCTTTGGGGTGAACTAACACTATTCTGGAAGCATGAGGTATGCAATTGTTTTATGACTTCTGGCACCTGCCAAAGATCTGAGCAAAAGCCCTTGTGTGTGTATTTTACAGGTAGGTGCTAAGTCCTGCCAGATTCTAGTAACCAAGGTTTGCATGAGAACTAGAAGTCAGATGACCATAAATTACGTCATTTTGCAAGCTATCTCAGCAGTAATATTTTAGATATTATTTTGAGAAGTCTCTTAGTGAGACAGAGCATTCTGTATTCTGTCTTGGACCTGACAACAACAAGAATCATTCAACACATCATCTACCTTGCTATCAGTAAGTGGCCCGGGTAACTCTCTTAGATACAGACAGGAATATAGTGAAGCTTAGTTTAGATTTTGTTTTTTATTTGTGTGAGCCTGTACTGCGATGTTATTTGAAATATTTCCTGTGGTTTTGAAATCTGATGTCACCTTGAATATATATTTAGTATTGTCTTGTTCTTTTATTATTGATTATTAAAAATATTTAAACCTTTCATTGTGGCTGATATGTGTAGAGTTATTTAAGTTTTGAGAGTACTTGCATATTTATTTGGTGACACTGTGTGGGCCATTCCTAATAGCCTTGCTCTTAGTCAAATTACCATTTGTATTAGTATTAATATTACACAGTAAATTTGGGCACCCTTTGTTAAGGGCCTAAATTAGCTGATAAGGAGTGACTGGCAGCAGTGGTAACTACCTTATAGCCTGGGCAGAAGGGGGCATAGCTAGTAAACCTGTGCCAGCCTTTCCCAGGTGTGTGTGTGTGTGTGTGTGTGTGTGTGTGTGTGTGTGTGTGTGTGTGTGTGTGTGTGTGTGTGTGTGTGTGTGTGTGTGTATGTGTGTGTGTGTGTGTGTGTGTGTGTGTGTGTGTGTGTGTGTGTGTGTGTGTGTGTGTGTGTAAATCAAACCTCAAAGAGTGTGTGTCAGCTACTTGGGCAGGGACACGAAACACTGGTTGGATAGAGGGGGTGCTGGAGATCTTGGATTGGTCACTCAGCTGAGATCTCATCTCTATAGCTGTGGCAGTGGGGAGCATTACTGGGGATCTGGAGAAAGAGAGAGAAACCAGCCCTGGACTGACTGTGGTCTCTGTGTGCTCTTAAGGGAAATTGCACTTGATGCAGAGAGCTGCATTTGGAAATACTGTGTGTGTACCTGTTATCCTCCCAGTGAACGACCCCTACAGGCGCCAGTGGTGAGGGTTGAGGCTCCTTGATTACTGGGTCATCAGAACCCAGAAGAGAGGCAGGAGTATACAGGATTACCTCGAGAAAATTGGACCTGAGAAGACCTCAACTGGAGGAACTTTTCCTTGAAGAGACTCTCCTTGCACCTACTGCTGTTACATGAGCTACAAGGAGAGGTTCTGTTGTCCAAACAACCGTAAGTTTTTTCATTCTTTTATTACGGGTAACTATAACACCAAGGGGGTAGTGTATAGAGTGCAATGTCTAAAATGCCAGGCATTTTACATTGGGAAGACTATTAACAAACTTAAAACTAGGATAGCTAATACTGCCAATATTTATGGTTCCTTAACCACACTAATCCTTTGGCAATACATGCCCATAACCATATGGGTCTCAATAAGTTTGAGTTCCACATCACAGACCTGGACATTCCACTCAATGGAAGCAACACCAACCTCTTGGAAAAGACAGAACTCAGTTTGCAGATCAAATTAACGGCTAGGAAAGGACCCGCACTAAACACCATGGAATCTCTGGTTCCTGTCTTTAACCTCAGAAAGCTTGATGACAAGAAATACCATTGACTTCAATCATGGTTCCTAATGGGGGGGGGGTGCATTTTAAAGGACTTCATGGCACGGATAGACTGATTTTTTTTTTTTGCTGGTTTGTTTAGTGTATATTTGTGATACTATTTCTATTGTGATTGGGAATAGATCATCATTTATTGGAACCAATGTAATGCTGACAATGGGAATGTTATGGGCATCTCACTAATCTCTGTGTTCATGGCTATGATTCCTACCCCCATACCCTCTCTATTTTTGATACTCCACCACTCACTGCACAAGACAGCTAGCACTTGCGATTCTTTCTCTTGCATTTCTCTTGTTAGTACCCCCATTATTGTTTGATCATGCACTCAGGATGATTTGTTCCTCAGCTTCGCAACATTAGACAGCCTCCCACTTCCATGGTAAAGTAGGATCTAATCAGATGTTAGATGACAAACAGTATACCAAGGGCTGGTATTTCTTGGCTTGTCTTAAAGCCAATGTGGGGTCCCTGACGTGACAAAAAATCTGGCATTGGATCGCAGGTGTATTATCCTTGGACCGTATTGACCAGTGTCCACCATTCTCTTTACTTCTATAGCTGTATTTTAAAAATAATAAAAAGGGGGGTTCTAGAGGTTAATTTTTTTCTCTGTGTTTCTTTCCCAGTGTTAATCCCCTAGCTTCCTATTATTCTTTTCCAGTTTCTAAGTCAGCACTAGCCATATGGAGGATCCACTCTTTTCTAAATAGGTCACCATGTTAGCTCAATACAACCATCCCTTTCTAGAAATGTAGTCCTGCTTTTTTGTCTGACATATTTTTGGTCACCACTTTAAAGAAAAAGGGCTTCAGAAATTGATCAGGCCATCTTTATTTCATTAATAACTTATTTATTTAATAGTTTGGTTTTAAAAACTTTTTTTCTCACTTTTCTCAAACTGATTGAAAGTTGATACGCAATTCTGATGAAGGGTTTTCTGAAAATGCTGCACATCTTAGTGATACTCATATGTTTGTACTCATTATTAGATTTTTACTCACAGTAGATTTTTTGCAAGTAAGAGAATTTATTCTAATATGGATGTATGAAAAACTAATCTGAATGAATGTTCTAACTTTAAACCCACCCACATACATTCCAAGGCAAGCCCACTATTACAGCATGGGCAACACAATAAAGGTCGACTCCCCTGACCCACCCATCTGCCACTAATTGGATCCCTGCCTTGGACACACCTTCTTTCAGTTCAGTAAACTGGGAGTCTGTAACAATTTTTCTCAGTCCACTAAGCAGTGCTTAATTGCTTCACCAATAAATAAAAGGACTTTAACTGAGATACTGTACTGAGGTTTTCTTTCTGTCAAGACTGTGCTTTGTGATACTTCATTTTAACCATAAGATTTTGGAATTCTGCACCTTTCCTACTGAGCTTGAGCCTAGTTATGACCCGGGATATTATACTGAGATCTGTCCTGGTCAGTTTAAGCTACACTGGATACCTATGGTTTAACTCCTAACATGGGTGACTCCTTGCCCTCACACAGATTATTTGTCTTTTCTGATTTTTGTCTTGGCAAGTCTCCACATTAGGAGGCAGAAACATTTAACATCTCCCACCACCTGGGTGACATGACAAGTGAGTATGAATATTTTCTTTTTAACCTTAATAATTCAAAGAGTTGTACTTCACAAATTCATAAAAATTGTTATCATGAAAAGCATGTATATAAAAACATATATTATTGTACTCCACAAGGAAATTAAGAGCACATTAAAAGACTATAGTAAATACTATAACCTAACTTTTCTAAGCAGCAATAAACTGTTTATAGAAATGTTATCATTGATTCCTGGTGTGCATTGTATTTAAAAGAATTTGCCAATGCAGCTCCCTCATCTCCAAATACACCTATCACTTAACACCCCTTGATAAATGGTACTAGCACTATCCTTTCCAAGATAAAAAGGCAACATTTTTTAAATCTGCACATCTTCTTACATGTCTGCATAGGGCATTGGTATTATCTCCCCTTTTAATACCATAATTGTGTTGGTATATTCTCTTTTTCAATGGTTGCTCAGTTTTGCCAACATAAAATACTGAGCATGATGCACACTTCTGACTCCCCTGTGGTGGCTCAGTAATCAAGGAGACTCAATCCTCACCACTAGCACCAGTGAGGGACATGCACTTTGGGAGGATGACAAGTGCACACACAGTAAAGTACAATTTTTCTTAAGAACACACAGTGATCACAGTCAGTCTGGGGCTGGTTTCTCCCTCTTTTTCCAGATCCCAATAGGACACTCCAGTGGCACAGCTATAGAGTTAAGATCTCACCCGAGTGGTCAAGCCAAAACCTCCAGCACCCTCTCTGTCCAACCAGTGCTTTGTGTCCCTGCCCAAGTAGCTGACACACACACACACACACACACACACACACACACACACACACACACACACACACACACACACACACACACACACACACACTTTGAGATTTGATTTATATACAAACACACAGACTCTCCTGTAGAAGGCTGGCACAGGTTTACTAGCTATCCCCCTTCTGCCCAGACTATAAGGTAGTACCAGTTGCCCCCAACCACCATTATCAGCTACTATAAGGCTCTTACCAAAGGGTGACCAATCCTCCTGTGTGATAATGGTAAGTATGTCCAAGGCTAAGGCTATTTAGGAGTGACCTATACAGTATCATCAAATACATATCTAAGTACTCTAAAAGCGTAAATATCTCTAAAACAAACCAGCCACAACTAAAAGGTTTAAATGTATTTAATAATAAATAATAAAAGAACAAGACAATATTCAATAACTCAATACAGTGACAACAGAGTTCAGAATAACAGGAAATATTTTAAAACAACATTGCAGAACAGTCTCACATAAATACTAAAAACATTGAAGCTCTTACTATATTCCTATCTAACTCTAAGAGAAATCACTGCAATCTAAGTCTTACTTACAGAGCAAAATGTAGGCAGAAGTGCTGGGTGAATGTTTCTAGTTCCAAGACAAGATACAAAATGCACAGACTTTCTCTCTGAGATAGTTCTTAAATTAATAATACACATAACTGCTGGGTTAGCTAGATGACATCACTGTTTGATACTTGCCTCTAGTTCCCAGGCTAAACAGATACCAACAGAATTTAACATGTCTCTATGAAAAATACTTATCTTAAGAAGCTGACACTTATCTCTTAAAAGCTTGCCTGAAACTGGAAGTCATAAAACAATTAACAATTTTACATTTTAAACCTAGTAATTATTTCTGTCTTAAGACAAAAGAAAGAAACTCTAGCTGTAGACATTTTGTCTTCTAGCTGTGGTAAACACAATCATAAAACTCTTTACTTATCTTCTCAGAGTTTGCAAGTTAACTCTATATGTCCCAATTTCTACTATGAAAACATACATTTGCACAGGCATATAGTCCATAAACATTTCTGCTCTTTTCCAGCACGGGGCACTGTGGTTACATTTTTGAAGCTCAGCACATAACATACAGGTTACTTACATTTGTAGATAAGCCTATGGATCATATTAATATTTACAATGACATAATTATTTACAAAATTCTAGCTAGCTGGGCTGGCAGCCTTCACAACACTGTGCAACATATACTTTTGTAATCAAACTTGCCATCCGGTACAATAACTGTAGGGTAGTTAACAATAGTAATATTAGCAAAGTGCACATGCCCCACATTTTACCATACCCTTTTGACAAATCTTGTTCAGTGCCAACATCACTGCAGAGGCGCAAAGAGGTAAGAATTTGAAATATTATTTTATCAACAAATTCTAGCAAGTGACCCAGTTTCTCAGTAAAGGCAAAAGATTCAACTACCCCAACCCAGTTATTTGAGACTATGTCATTAATAGCCTTTCTTCTATCATTAAAATCAATAATCATAGCTCTGGAGTAGTCATCAGCACCCCATTTGGAATTGACAAACTTCTCATCTTATCTAATTAAAGGCTGGAATTCCAGTCATTTGTCCCTCCCAATTTCTTCCCCAAACCTGTACACCAAGTCAATATTCATCAGAGTCTGCAGTTTGTCATTGAATATATTATCATCATCATCATCATCATCATCAGAAACCAGCTGAGATAATCTCATCATTTGTCCCTTAAGGATGTCCTTTTTCTGCCATTGTGGGTGACTACTATTGTAATGAAGCATATTATTAGAATGGGTAAGTTTTCTGTATATGTTAGATTCATATCTTTTCACAACACAATTCTTACAGAGAGTGTTGTCCAGCAAATTAATCCTGTCATTGTTTACCTCACATATAAACTTCATAAAAATGGCGGATGGTTAATATATTCCAAAAAACATGCAATTTATTCATGCCCCTGCCCAAAGGATGAAAATATCATCCAAAGAATGTACACAGTGGACAATGAATTGTCAATATATACAGACAAATGTATTTCTTTTCCCACCACCAGAAAACAGTGTAGGTAAAAACAGATGTCACTGCTTTTCTCATAGCCAGACCTGTAGTTTGATTTTAATAGTCACTCTGAAAATATGCATGATTAACAAGCACCTCTTCCACACACTTAGCAATAACACTGACATCATTGTGTTTGTTGCTCTTCTCATGTTATTCAAAAAACATTCCATACACAACTCTTGATAGATAACTAAAAACAAATCATTAACATCAAAAACAACAAAAAGAGTTCTTCCAAATATACACATTTAGACATAATATTCAAAAAATGCTAAGAATCCCTCAAATATGATCTTCTCTTTCAAAAAATTCTTTCAACTGATAATCCACTAATTTGGCCAGGGGTTCTGTCTTAGCCCCCCCACCCCGCTACTACAGTGTAGCATACGGGTGGATCTCATAGTTTTTTTTTTTTTGCTATTCCAAAAAATGGATGGAATAATCAGATTGTCAACTTTTAAAAAATCCTAAGTTAATTTGCCAACCCATAATCAATATATTAATCATGCAAACATAAGTCCAACTGAGAATATGCAATATTGACTTAATGTTTAGACATCTCTGTAAAGAATTTTCTGTTATTCAAATACTGCAACATTTTTGTGAATAACTTAAGTAATCCATGATAAATACCCCTCATTATTTCTCGAGCTTCATAATGTCTTATTCATCAGTTGATACATACGTTTTTATCAGCCATTGTAAGGTTATAATAACAATTCCCTTTTTATTGCCTAAGAGTCTCAAATCATATTCAGATAATCTCTCATATTATACAATTGGGGTGCCAAAGGTGAGTTAAAAGTAATATTTCGAGTTAACCCACTTTTGTTGCTAGGAGTTGACTGTTTGTCAGAGAGAAAAAAGTTTTGAATGTAACTTCCTTGTATGCTATTTCATTTCCTTCAGTGTGTCCACCAAGTTGAAACTAGTAGAAGCCACATATGTAAACCCTTTGACAAATAAATCACCAAAGAAAAGTGTAACAGTAAGATGACTATAGTTATAAATCTTAAACCCCCCCCCACACTATATGTAGTACTTTTATAAATGTCATTTATCTCCTGGCATGGCTCTTGCCCCTTCCCCTGCCAGTCCCTCGCCTGTTGTTCAATGTGAATTTTCACAACTGGGAGCACTCAGGTAGGGATGATCCACTTCCGTTATTTCTCCTCTCTTCTGCTGTATTCATGATGCTCTCCTGGGAGGCAGAGCAGATGCTAAAAAAATCAAGCCTTATGTCCCTGTTTCACTGTCATTCCCTCCTTCTTGCACAAGACTAACTTTCCTTCCTTATCAACAACATTCTGTTGACCTTTAGGATGTACGAGAAGTGGGTAGGCAGCTTTGCTTGAGCATTCTGCCTTGTCACATGCCAATTTATTTTCTTTATGCTTCTGGATGACCTCTCAAATTTGTCCAAACCTCCTGAAATACCCTCTTGAACTTATTTTCCAATGAAGGGAAAAAAAAAATCTGTAATGCCAGTTCTCAAATCTTTAATTTTCCCTTCTAACTTCCTCATACTTCTGTCATTGTCATGTGCCATTAAAATCATCATTTCCATTCCTTTTCTACCATACAGGCCCAACTGCTCTAAAGGTAATAAAACCCCCTCAAGTAACCCATTTGGAAGTTTATAATTCCTGAGCCCTTTTAGGATGTGACCCACCTTAATACAGTCCTCAAAATAGGTGCTATCCAACTGTAGGCTGCCATATTCTTTTAGTAAGTTTTCAACTCTCCATATTTTATTCTTTAATGTTTCAGAATACACCTTGGCATCATTTACATATTTGTCATTGAAAGTAAAAGTTTTTGTAAACTGCCTCCCAAAGTCACCATCACTCACCAGTTCACTGTTAATTGGTGTTACATTATCTTGCGAATATGATGGGTGGGTATTGCTGCAATTAGGTAACACACACCCTCATTATTACCTCCAATACCCATAATCCTTTCCTGGTCTGGCACACCTTCATTCTTACCAATACAATCACATAGATTATTCTGCAATGACTTACTATCAGCAGCTTTCATATCATTGTTGCTGTCGATGGAAAATGAGTCCAACACATGATACAGCTTACCAACAACCTGAACTAACAAACCAACTTGTTGTTGTTGTTGTCTTTCGGCTTTTCCCGGTTAGGGGTCGCCACAGCGGAACTCTGGTCCGCTAATGATTGGCAGTAGATTTTCACGGTGCTGAGTTGACAGCTCGATGCTCAACCTTCAATGAAGGCACGCCCATTCACGCATGTCTTTCAGAACGCACTCGACCCACAGGGAGGACATGCAGACTCCACACAGAAGGCACTCCTCGCACACTAGCTGAGAATCGACCTAACAAACCCACTAATACAGGTAAATCCGATGGAGACAGTGTATAGGGGGTAAGTGCAATCTGACATTTCCCGTGAAAAAAGTTTCTGTGACATAGCTTCTTAATATGGAAGATAGTGAAAATAAATAATCAAACACTCCAACCTACATAAAAGCAGCAGTCCAGTAAGTCATCCATGTTGGTAAAAGAAGCAACAGAGGTTTATTCATAAAATAGTTAAATGCTTTCATTCTGTTTAATCACAGAACGTTATCATATGTAAACACACTGTCAACAATCCTAGTTTAAATAATGTATAAGTCACTCACCTGTCAAACATGTAGCAATGAATATGTTTGTGCTAAATACAAATCACAATTTTAACAATGCAAAAACATAAACTTTAAAAATTCATTAAAAAATATTCTCTTGCAAAATCTTAAAACTCATATTCAGGATACACTACAACCTCACAAAGGATGGCAACATCCACCCAAACCCTGGTCCATCTCTACCTGTTGGCCCTAATCCCCCTACTATATCCCCTACCTCCATAGCTCCAACAACTAGACCTCCTAGCTCACTGCTGGCCTGCCATCTAAACATTAAGAGCATAAATAACAAAACTCAGCACCTGCATGTCCTCTTAGCTGTTCATTCCCCAGATATATTATGCCTAACAGAAACGTGGCTGAAGCGTGCCACCAAGGACCATGAGATTCTGCCACCAGGGTATAGTATGTTTCAACTAGACCGTACCACCAGAAAGGGTGGTAGGGTAGCCATACTTTACAAGTCTACCCTATCTGTCAGCATAGACACCCAACAACCACCCCAGTTCAATAATGCTGAAATTCTTATCTCAAAACTACAAATTAACAAAAACAAAAATGTGAACATTGTCTGTGTCTACATTCCCCCAGGGAGAAACACAGAAACCTTAGAAGACTTCCTATATTGGTTATCCAATAACCACCTCCAAGAAACAGTTGTTCTTGGGGATTTCAACATTGACTGGAACATTTGCTCTTGTGAAACCCCCACAACCCACATAAACCTCTATGGATTTACTCAAATCATAACCATCCCCACCAGGACAGGAAAACCCAATAACAAGGAAAGTACCCTAGACTGGATACTTGTCAATACCCATTTTCAATCTTATAAATCAGGCACTTTGCCTGATGACCTAAGTGACCACTGTCTCACCTATGTAATCAAACTCAAAGTAGACTGCTCCTACCAACCCACCTATAGAACATTAAGAAACAACAAGAATTTTATTCTCACCAAGTTTCAAAATGAACTTAAGGCATGCAACTGGTCAGTACTAAAAAGTCTCCCCCTAGGTGAAGCAGTAGCATACTTTAACACCAAATTCCTTGCTATTTTTAACTCCCATGCTCCTAGCCGCTCTATTAGAACCAAAGTTAATATTGTACCATGGCTTTCTAAAGATACCAAAACCAAAATTTCATTCAGAAACAAAGCATGGGCCACCTACCGAAAAACAAAAGCCCCACTTGATCAACTAAGATTCAGACAGCTAAGGAATGACACCAAAAAATCCATAACCTTAGAAAAAAAGAACCACTACTACCATCTACTGCAAAAACACCAAAACAAACCTCAAAAGTTCTGGGCAGGAATAAACAAACTACTCCACCCAGGCCAAACTGCCACTCCACCCCCCCTCAGCTTCCCAACAAAAATCCCCAGTAGACATTGCTAATAACTTCAACAGCTTCTTCACATAGACTATCCAGTCTCTAGCCAGTCAACTCTCTCCCAATGGCTCTAATTCTAATGTAGCCACACCCAGTACCCAAACATACTTTACCTTCCAACCTGTTCCTACTCAACTTATTCATGCCCTACTTAAGAAACTACGACCCAACACCCTGGCTGCCGACCTCCTCCCAGCAGACTATCTGCAAAAGGCTGCTGGCACCATAGCCTACCCCATCTCTATCTTGATCGACAGAGCTATATCTGAAGCTACTGTACCCACTATATGGAAAATCTCTCATGTCATACCTCTCCATAAAGGAGGTAGTTCCACTGAACTGTCAAACTTTAAACCCATAGCTATTCTGTCACCTCTAGCTAAAATTATGGAGAAGTGTGTACACATACAGCTCATGCACTACCTCACACACAACAAGCTGTTGTCCAGCTTTCAGCATGGCTTTAAGCCACACCACAGTACTACTTCTGCCCTTCTCTCTTTCTCTAACGTCATTAACCACAACCACAATAATAACAAACTATCCTCAGCACTCTTTCTAGATCTATCCAAGGCTTTTGACATGGTTGACCACAAAATGCTTATAAATACCTTGAAGGCCTTCTCCTTAAACAACCATGCACTCCAGTGGTTTCAATCCTATTTGCAGGGCAGGCAACAGGCAGTCCTATGGCAGGACAAGCTTTCATCTCGCCTACCCATCACATTAGGAGTCCCCCAGGGCTTGATACTAGGACCCCTTCTTTTCTCCATCTTTATCAATGACCTTCATTCAGTCATCCCAGATGCTACCTGCATTCAATATGCAGATGACTCCACCTTGATTTGTTCTGACACCCCACTAGCTACTTTATTCACATTAACCCAAATTACCTTCAATACAGTGGAAAAATTACTCTTCAATCAACATCTAATCCTAAACCCCAACAAAACTAAGTTGCTCCTCTTCTCCCCCACATGCAGGACCCCCCTGCCAGCCTTCAACATAACTGCTAACAATGGCACTATCATTTACCCAGAAGCCCAAACTAAACTACTGGGTGTCATAGTTGATAACAACCTGAAGTTTGAGGCGCATATCAATCAAACTATCAAAACCATTAATAAAATACTTTGCTCTCTTTACAGAATCAAACCTTTCCTTACCCCACTTGCTAGAACTGCAATTGTCCATTCCCATCTGCTATCAACTCTTTTCTATGCCTCACCTCTATTCTCCAACTTAAACAAAACAGATCTTAATAAACTATCATCCTGCTATAACCACATTGCCAGATTTGCTACTGACACAGCCTACAGGACATACCACTGTCACAACCTAAATCGCCTAGGATGGCTTGAACTGCCAAGCCTACTGCAGTTCAACCAGCTAACAATGGCACATAAAGTCCTTTACCAACCAGAAAATACACCTGCACTAAAAAATATTATCAGCCCCTACACCAGCACCCGGCCACTGCGATCATCCACTACACTCCTTGTTCAAACATACAAATCCAACTACTCAGCTGGGGACTCGCTGTTTGCCAACTCTTTTGGAAAAATATGGAACAGACTCCCAGCTGACTTGATCCTAGAACCCTCACTAACTCAATTTAAAAACAAACTCAAGAAATACTTCAAAACTCATTGGTTATGTCCTTGCACTAACCCCGACTAGTGACCTCTCTATTTCTTAGGTGCCTTACCTTCAACTACTTCTAACTTTTTTCTACCACTCCATTTCAGGAAGGGTCAATTGTATAACTGCTGCTCAGTGTGTCTTAAACCTGAATGCAATGTTATGTATGTTTAACTTTGAAAATAATGTTATGTTTTGTAAAGTGTTTTATAATAAGTACTATATGTGCTAAATGCTGGTATTGCTTATGACTGTAATCTGCTTGAAACTAGCATTTACTAAATGTTCAATGTGTATTATTATCTTGGAGCTTTTCTCCCCGGGCCTCTGCTGAAAATGGATATGTATCCAGTCTGACTATCCCGGTCAACAAATGTAAAATAAAATAAAATAAATAAATAAATATATATATATATATATATATATATATATATATATAGACACACACACAGATACACACACACACACACACACACACACACACACACACACACACACACACACACACACACACACATACATGCATACAAGGAAGTAAACTCCATTTTAAAAAGGCTGTAAGATATATATATACAAGGAAATAACATTTTAAAAAGGCTATAAGACAAGTATAAACAAGCCTTTCTAAGGAGCAGTAAAATTGTTTATAGAAATGTTATCACTGATTCCTGGGGTATGCATTGCCTTTAAAAAAAATGTCAGTGTAACTCCCTCATCTTTAAATACACCTAACAGTCTCCACCCCTACTACATAGTGCTACTCTTTCCAAAATGAAAACAACAAATTTTTGTGCACTTGAAGTATAGCAATACATTTAAGAAGGAAACCAATGTAAAAGTTGCATAGTGTTATGTCTTAGCTTCTTTAGTCTACCATATGCAGTTCGTATAGCTTGTGCTCGAATCAGATTTGTCTGTGCTTAGAGATATCTTTCCCAAATGATCAAAATTCAGATGTATATAACATGTTATTTGTTTATTTATTTACTGGGAAAGACCAACAGGGTACAGGTGCTCTTTTTCAGCTGAAGTCCAGAGAGAAAAGCTCTAAGGTATCATATTTAAAGCAATTAATATTTTCAATAAAAAATTATAATGCAGTATCAGAGAAAACATTGCATAATAGTCAGTATAGTAAAATCTGTACTGATATCCACAAACAATAAATGTACAAGTCTTGAACTAGGACTTTGCAGATAGAAGAGTGATGTACAAGATAGGTAGGAGTAATTTAAGAAATACAACAGGGTGGGGGTATTAGAGGAAATAAGCAAGTTTGAGTGTTAACAGAGAAGTAGTGATGGAATAGTAATATGGTTGTGCTAGTTAGAAGTTGGTATAGTAGCTTAAGAACAACAATAAATGATGTATTAGAAAAGGTTAAGTGATCTAGTGCTTTAAAGGGAGGTATAAGAAAGATGATGAAGGGTGTTAGAAAGCTATGTCCAGATAAGGAACAGGGACAAAGCCAGGAGGCTGAGAGGGAGTCTTTTAGCAATGGTTTCAAAAGATAAAGGTGTGTGATAGACCTGATTGATATAGTTAGCAACTCAGTATTCATACCAGATTTATTTGAATCCATAGCCTGTGTTCACATACAGTTATTTTTAATTGGGGGTGAGGGTATTAGGAAACAGGCATTGCTGAACTAGTTTGATAATGTCTGGAAGTCCACCTGCAACACAGTTTGACAATATCTGTAGACTTTAGAAAAGCTTTTCTAATGGCTCCGCAACATGCTGCTTGTTTATAGACTGGACAGTAGATAGCCCAATGCTCACTCTTGGGGAACTTCTAGCTTCTTTTTCCTTCATAAGAAAAAGGCTGGTGATGTGGTAAAGCCATTAGACCATCTACGTTTGTCTCCCATAGTTACCCCAGAGTGGATTATAAATGGCAAAGTGAAATGTCACATAGAAATGGAGGAAAAATCGTGACAGAATATGATCCAAGATGTTGATGACATGGCCAGTGAAAATGACATGATCAATATTTGTTCCATGACTTTCACAAAAACTAAACTGCATATCAGAGGTATGACCATAAAAGTCTCCATTTGCATGGAACTCTTTGTATACCTTCCCTTCAGTGTTATCATTAAGAGAGTGGGTTCGTGACTGTGTTTTATGGAGATTCATATCACTAACGTAACTTGCATGCAGAAGACCAGAAGATTTTTCCACAACCATGATCCCATCCCTTTCTTGAGTAAGCTGTTTAGCAAACATAATGGCAACAAGACACACTGAGAAACTAGTTGCATTGGATAGTTACATGCAGATAGCTACAGTTTCCATGTATAAACCAAACCACCACAATACGCAATGACAAGTATCCCTGCATTTTGTATGGGTTTCTTTTTGTGGCACCCACTCTGCTATAATTCACTTCACTGAAGCTTTTAGATTACACTGATTGTACCAGAATCTCTGTACAGCAGTATAAGTAAGATTCCCATCAGATCAACAACCACTATTTAGTATTCTGTGCACAAACCGTGACACAGTGAAAAGGAAAACATCAAACTACCTACTCCATGCAGGGGAGCTAATGTATTTAGTCATCATAAAAATAAAGAAAACAATTAAAAACAGTCAAGCAGTTCTTTGCCTGTAGTTATACATGGTTCATTTGGAAGCAAGAATTTCATTAGTATAACCAAGAATTTTACTAACAACAAATTAACATGCATTTTCTACCCGTTTAAATGCATCTTTAAACTCAAGCATTCAAAAATGTATTCAGTTATTAAAAAAAAAAAAAAAAAAAAACTTTGTCCAAAAGTTTCTTTCTGTTGGTAACAAACTTAAAGGCATAGTATATGACAATTTAATGAGAACACTATATTTTAATAAGAGTAAAAGGGAAATGCACACAAAGCAGTATGTAGTTAATGTTGATGATATAGGACTTCTTGTGGCAAAACATATCAGCACAATATAGGTTCAGCATTGCAGTACCCGTTACAACTGATTCAGAAAGTTACTTCAGTAAGTTTATGGTTTAAAACAATTATAAATAACATAACACAGCAAAACCTCATTAAAAGAAGGGAACATAAAAGAAAGCAACTTACAACACAATAAACAAGTGCGGTGTTCTTTGGCCTGGTCAAAGTATTACAAAGCAATACAAACAATCCTTTGTTAGCTCTGAATGTTTGTTCACACAGTGTTTGACAGACAGTCCTAGCCACAGGAGTAATTTATCTTGAAAAGTAATACTAAACTAACTATTGTACTGCCCCTCCCTGCTCATGCATACTGTTTTATGTACTTAAGAACTACATACCTCTGTCTAATGCATCATTATTTCACCCTTGGCCAAATTTTTCTCTACAACCTTCTTATCCCACACTATACATTCTGTCCCTAACACTTCCTGCACATTTACTAACATTCTCATACCAGAAAAAAATGTCAATTCTTTTTGAAGCTGAACTGTGATTTAATAAGAGATCTATGACTGATTTTAGGTTTGCCAGTTTGCCACCGTTTCAAATGCCCAAATTGGGATATTTTTGGTACAAATGTCAGATTTTGCAGGGCGAAACATACCCACGGCCAGTACAAAGGACAGAACTTCACTTTTTGCCGAAATAAAAGGTTATTCTTGTAGTATTTTAGTTGCTTATTCTGTTTCTTATAACATTTAAGTGTTTCAGATACAGAATAACTGTTTTATGCAATCATTACATAAAATATAGGAAATAATGTTGTCCTAAAATCTCAGGACATTTGCCATTTTTCACCTTTTTTGCAGTACACAACTGCCCAAAGAGGGATTGTCCCTCGCAAAGTTGGACAGGTGGTAACCCTAACTGATTTTGGCTTCAGTATATTTTGCATGCATTTCTACTTCGTACAGTTGTTGCATCATTAATTGATATATTTGTCTTAATGTTCCTGCATGCATTCTGTAGAACATCAATTTATTTACTATTTCAGTAACGTATATTTTATTTTGCCATTTGTTAACTGGGTAAGCTGGTTCATGGATTCTTTCAGCCATGACTATGCTTAGGTCATGCCGTGCCACAGGAACAAAAACACGCTAAGAGCATCGGTAGCTATTAATAGTTACAGTAGCTTGTACATGTTATGTTATTTTAGTTCGGCAGAAATTTATGTCAGTAATTATTAACATACAAGATTATGATTGGTTTATTATGTGTTGGAGAGCTGGTTGTCAAGGAATTTACCTTGAGACTGGAGCAAAGCAAACAAACTCCAGATTACAGTTCATACTGAATAAGCCCTCCCCCCCCCCCAAGTCCAATGATTGTTGGTAACACCAAGTCTCCATCATTTCAGAGTGGTGAGGAGATCAACCTAAAAGGCAAAAGAGAAGATATTAGGTAAATACCCCTGCAATAATAATATCCCATATGTGACAAAAAAAACTGCTACTGAAAATCAAATATCAATCACACCATCATTAACAAGTGCAGATTAGCCTGGAACATCATTGTATGACATTGCTCTGGAGAGTTATCTTTGTGTTCTGCTGTAACACTGTAATGACATCAATATGTGCGTATCACATTCTTATGAGGTCTGAGCACATTACCTGTTGTAACTCCCTGATCCCCCCCATTCCAGCTTTCTGAGTAAGATAAGCTCTCCAGATGCCTCTAAAGCTTCCTGAGTGAGGCAAGCTGGCCAGATACCACTAAACTCTATTTCATACCTCTTCCATGGTTAGCCCTCTGATGTCTGAGACATTACATGAACCTAAGACTCCAGCACTGAAAGCAGAAGCCCAACCTCTGTTATAATGGGCCAGCAGAACAATTAAATCATATCTTTAAAAAATGATAGAAACATTTTCTTCCTTTTGTTCATGATGTTCATAGGTTCATAGGAGTTTACTAGGTTAACGGCCCAAGAGCCCTTACAAACCTAGCCATATTTATCCTGAGTTGTCCAAACTGTCAATAGTTGGGTGAGTGATGTTCATAGAGGTATGAGTCTGTGGTATGGTAATTAATACTAATTGACTCTGTCCATGAGGGACATGGGCGCCACCCTGTGAGTGGATTTACTGTCACCTATCTGTTGATCTAGGATGGGTTTGAACAGGGTCAGAGAGGAGTTCTTCTTTACATGGAGAGGAAGCCTGTTCCAGAGAAGGGGTAGTCTATGAGAGACGTATCTATCTCTCCAGCTTGATTTGTTCATGTCCAAGGCTAGGTTAAGATTCCTGGAGCAAGTGACCCTCATGCAGTTTGATTTTGGAGGACTTGACAAGATCTCTAATTTGATTGTTTAGGCTAAAGAGGGATTTCTGCCTCTGCCGAGCCAGCTTTCTCTTGTTTTTCAACATTAGTAATCTTTCTTTTGTTGTATAGCCTGTTTATACTAGGGGTCCACCAGGGTGGCTTGTTTTTCTGGCAAGACCTATTTTTTAATCCGGTCAGGTACAGTCAATTCTATACAACTGTTTAAGTGGTTATACAGGGCATTGGTGTAAACCTCTGCATAGTAGTCTGTGTTATCTGTGTTCTAGGGTGCTTTGAAACTTCTTATACCACAGCTTAGTAGAAGGTAATTTGTGTTGGAGAAACTCTCAAGAGTTTTTGTCCTTGATGGGGTATCTGGCCTTATAATTACATAGAAACAGGCTGATTTATGGTTCAATCATACTGGAGAGGAATTCACATGGGGGGGATGCAATGCTCCCCCATGTTAATGAATACTATGTCCAGGATATTTGAGCCGCTTGTGGGTGTGCTGACTAGCTGTTCCAGAGTATTTTTACTGACAAAGTCCAAGAACCTCTGAGCCAGTATGTTTGTGGTCATGTATGTTTCCCAGTCAATGGTAGGATAATTAAAATCACCCATGAGTAAGGTGATGGGCTGTATGATAAGTGACTCCAGGAAGTAAAGGTATGCAGTATGCTTTTCCTGGTTCATGGTGAGGGACCTATAGCTAGCTATGATGTAAGAGGTGATTTTGTCTAAGGTTAACTGGACATGCAGTAGCTTGAGAGAGTCATACTGTTTGACCAGTCTCGAGATGTAGTTATCCCTAATCAGGATGGATACACCTCCTCCTTTGGTTCTTTCATGATCAGTTTGTGGTCTAAACATATGGAGGGCATTGTAGCTCTACACATCAGGAATACTTTTTGTGGCTTTGAACCATGTCTCAGTGAGTGTACAGATGTCAGCATTTTCCAAGGTGAGGAGTGCTTCCAGGGAGTGCAGTTTCTTGTTTAGACCCCTAGCATTAAGCAGCAGTACCTTGAGTTTATCTACAGGGATGTTGTTACATTGGGAGGTTGGTTATTTTGATGCTGCCTCATAGGGCTGGTTAATGCCTTTGTCAGTATCCAAAAGCCTAGAGGAGAAAGGTGCAGACCATCTCTGGCAAATCAGCTTGGCATGTTGACCATGTCCTCCCAGGGTGACAGATATTGGATCCCCTTGGACTTACACCAGAAGCTAAGCCAATTGTTAAAGTCAATTATTTTTTTGTTTGTATTGTGTCATCATCCTTGGAGAAGGTAGAATAATCTAAAAGTTCAGTCATGCCTCTCTTCATATAGTCTAGACAGGTACATCTCAAGTCATTGGGTATAATGGAGTCATACTGATACTTGTGGATGAGTGACATGAGTGCTTGAGTGATGTGATGGATCGTGGCACCTGACAGGCAGCTAACAGTAATCTGTTCCTTATCCAGCCTGGTGAGGGGAGCATCTGTGTGTCCCACTATGAAGTCTCCTATGACCAATAGATTGGGTTTTGTGGTGTTACGCATTATGAACTTATTTGTTGAGATACTGATGTGTGTGTGTTATTATGTGTTGTGGTTGTGTTTTTTTTTTGTATTATTGTATGTGTATAAGTGGTTTGTGAGGCCTCTGGTCTTTTGGTAAGTTACTAGTGAGTACCTCCATATATGTAGGTTTATGTGTCATGTCCTTATTTAGAAAGGGAAGTAATGTGTGTGTGTGTGCCGACAACCTGTCTGGCATTCGATTTGTCTGTATGTGAGAGTCTTGCCTCCAGTTTCATAGTGTAACTACATCTCTCACAAAAGGTATTTGTTTGTTTCAGGAGTAAGTAGTTGTCAGTATACATGAAACAATTGCTACATTGCTTCAGGATGCCTATGTCCATTAGGCTGGCCAGAGAGATGAAGGAAAACTGCCTGTCCATGATAACAGGTTCTTACTGTATGTTTTATTAGAGAAGGGAATGGCTTAATTTGATAGGACTGTGCTGGTAGCTCAGAGAACATAAGAGGGACTTACACTTTGCGTAGGCTAAGTTTGACCAATAAAGCAATGCTACTCAGTACACAACTAAGTTGCAAGAAGAGCAGCAGAAAAGCTTGGAAGGGTTTCACTGACAGTTGTTTTGAGAAAAACTAATCTTCAAGGCTTTTATGTCTATTTAGGGCACTGTTAACCGGCAAATGTGAGTCTTAAGTATGAGCAAAGAGGAACAAGTTTTAAGCTAAGTACCAGTCAGGAAAGCACACAAAAAGCCCTTTACCAATAATCCCCAACTCAGATAGATCAGATCAGCACACATCTACCATAAGAGTGCAGAAAAAAACATCTTAATGTAGAATGGCTGGTTTAGAGCCCGAGTGTAAGAAAACCAGACAAACTAGCTACAACAGCCCTAGAACTATCAGATACAATATAATACTAACTTAAAGCAACAGTAGACAGTACATTTTTTATGTAAAGTGCATCAAAATAAAACAGCAAATAACTTAAGAAACTGCTAAAATATAGTCACAATTAACAAGATAAGTGCAACAAAATACTTATTTGTCTTTTGAGTAATGGATTGCTCTGGGTTAAAGCAGATTTTCAGCACTCTGTAGTGAAGTCACCAAAAGACTAGCTGCGCTGAATAGTTATGCCAAAGCCCGTGCAAATGCGGGGCTTAAATACTAGCAAAGAGGAACAAGTTTTAAGCTACCAATCAGGGAAACACACAATAAGCCTTCTAGCAACAGTCCCCAACACAGACAGGTCAGATCAGCACACTTCAAGCTTCCTCATCTGCTCTGCCTTTACTACCCACATTTCTATATGACAGTACAATTGGTAGCACCACTCTTTTATATCTTAATTTTTAAATTATTTGGCATTCTTCTGTCAAAA
This sequence comes from Protopterus annectens, assembly GCF_019279795.1. NCBI lineage: Eukaryota > Metazoa > Chordata > Ceratodontiformes > Protopteridae > Protopterus > Protopterus annectens. Next base: position 1,336,603,444 of record NC_056745.1, read on the forward strand.
ACTACCCCGACACTCTGTGCCAGTTGGCTGTAGCCTTCTGATTCTAGCTTTGACCTCCTCATTCAGACTTCCCTTCTCCTCAACCAGATCCCTGAAGCTGTTAACCTGTTCTGTTATTCTCCATTCTATCTTAATTCTCAGCTTCTTCTGATTTCCCCCATTTGCTGCCATTATAACAGTTGTATCTGTACTGTTTCATCCTATACACCTTCAGTTTTACATTCCATTCTCTTTGCATTTATTTGTTGAAGTTCTTGCTAAGAGTCTGCCTATAATGCAACATCGTCTGCATATAACTTTGCTGATCTGTTCCCTCTGACCTATTTTATTTGGTAATGCAGTCCATCACCAGTATGAACAGCAATGGGCTCAGAGGTGAACCCCTCCTTGAGACGGAACACTGTTCATACTTGAGTCATGTGATCCTTGCACATGACCTAGACTAATTCTAATAATGTTTCTAGGACTTTGAACTACCACAGGATTGTGCAAATCAGCTTTCTTGGGACCTTGTCATATGCTTTCTCCAAGTCTATGAATGCTCAGTGGATGCTTTCCTCATCTCTAGCCTCTTTTCAGCTGTATGTCTCACTGCAAACATCGGGTCAGTTGTGCTGTATCCTGTTCTGAATCCAAACTGCTTTTCTCCCATTTTACTTTCTGGTATTCTGCATATTTATCAGTCACCCCCTCCAGAACTTTCATGCATTGTGACAGGAGTTTGATACCTCTATACTGCCTGCAGTTGTGGATGTCCCATTTGTTCTTGTACACTGGCACTAGTGTGCTTCTTCTCCAGTCATCTGGGATACAAATTTCTCTCTTTACTGTTATGAGTACCTTCAGGAGCTATCTCTCCACTGAACCACACATCTTTTTTAAACACCTTTAAAGAATTATCACTTAAGACATAGGCAAAGATACATTTATATAAAACAAGCCATGTTAACATGTTCACAGTTACAAATATTACACACTACATATATTCTTTTATACAATTATCAATCCAGGATTACATAAATTAACTCCTGCCTTCCCTTAAACCTCACTCCACCTCTAAAACATTGTTCTGCATGTATTGTTTCCACAATTTCCATTTTTTTCCAGTAATTTGCTTCTGTCTTTTTCTAAAGAGCCCACTTCCAGTTCTTTTATCAATGTTACAATGTTAACTACTTCAAATACAGAAGGTTTAGACTTTGATTTCCGTTTTCTAGTAGCTGTTATTTTGGCAGCCACCAAAATTAAACTTAAGAAGGCCTTACTATGTCTGTATCCCACCTCAAAAAAACTATTTCCTTTGTTACACCCATTTGCTCACCCACTATTTCTGACAGAGTACTCTGTAGTGAAATTTTAAAGTCTCCCAACTCATTACACTCTCAAAACATACATTTGCAGTTATCTCTTTCTTCTCCATTACACCCCCAACATTTGCCAACTACTTCAGGAAACATTCTTTGGAGTCTACTTGGGGTATAAAAATACCTATGCAAACACTTCCAAGCAAAAATCCAAATCTTCTATAGATTATTGTATATTTAGAAGCCATACATATATCCTTCCATTGTTTCCTTGTCAATTGCTTATCCAGTCTCTCTTCCCAATCTTTTCTAACCTTCGACAATTGATTCCTATTGTTTTTGTGTAATATTTTATATGCCCTACTAATTATCCCTTTTTAACAGCAGCTTCTATTCTAGATTCAATTAAAAAAGCTACCAGAGCAGGTCTTTCACTTAGGATTCCTTTATCCTTTTCTCTTTGCCTGTACTTTTATATAAATCCTTGATAAGGAAGGCAGTCTCTAAAATGCAGTCCAAATGTCTTCTTGGCCTCTTCTCATTCCCTCTATAGTTATTTGCTCCCAGTACTTTGGTTCCTTTGCCAGTTTTCTATAATAACTTCCAACCCCTTCTTGCCTTTTCTGTGTACCCCTAATTGCAGTTATCTCTATCAGTAAAATGTCCTTTCTCTTTTCTTGTATTACAGAGTTCTTAGAATGATTTTTGCTACTTTTTGAATGTAATATTTTGTATGGCTGTTATTATTCTTTTTAAAGATCTGCATCCAAAATACCATTATTTCCTTATTTCTTGACTTTCCCCCACCTCATCATCATGCCTTTCCACTTTCAATTATAGCATCTGCTTGTGTTATGTATATGAGCCTTAACTGTGTACCTCTAAAATATGCATTCAAATCAGATAATCCAAAACTATAAGTGAACAGCACAAACACCCACCAGGGCAGAGTCAATGAAAAAACTTTTAACACCACAAAGTCCAGTGGCCGACCAACGAAGATGACTCACAGCAGTTCAAACAGCAGGTTTTATTGAGTGAGCAAAGTGAATAAAAACGAAAAGACTTTTGCCATCCTTTTAGCTAGTATTGACATCAACACTTCATAAGCACGGTTTAAAATTGAATGGGTCTATATGAAGCTGGATCTGATGCATCTATACTGTTTTTAAGTATTGCAGCCAGCACAGCTTTCTTCCAGGCTGTTGATGCTTTCCCTCCTTTTAAAATACCATTAAAACCTCCCAGATCTTTATCGCTCTCTTCCCTCCTAGCTTTGAAACTTTCACATGAATACCATCCATTCCTGAATACTTTCCTGCATTATACATCACCATTTTATCTCATCTCCTCCTATCTTAACTGTTAATTTTTGAGACTCGTCTACCTCTTACCTTGGCATACTTAAGTCTTCCATAAATATTTACATTTATGCTCTTTCTTGATTTCCACATTTGTTTTATGTAATTGTTATAACATTTCTGAAATATCTCTAATACATCTCCAGGATCTCTGTTTTGTTTTTGTTGTTGTTGTTATAAGCTCCCTAAGTTTGACAGCAATCCTTTCAACTTTCTGTTGCCTAAATCAATCATTGTGTTAAAAGAGTTTGTGCTCTGGAGTTATTATCAAACAACAGGTACTTAACATCAATCTTTCTACACTCATGCATATTATTAACATACTCCTTTATTTTCTCTTTAGCACTCTGTGCCTATTCTTGTTCTGTGAGATTCCCCTTATTCTTCAATCCTTTAACCTTTGTTAGCCCCTCTAAATACTTACGCTATGATTCATTAATGCCTACACTAAGTGTACACCATTCTGAGTGAAGAGACAACACAGGCATAACTTACAACTTATTTCTCCTAATTTTAGTTTTCCTACTAATTTTCTTACAGCTTTAAATATAACCATATCTCTTTTTCTTTTATTTCTACCTTATTTTTAAACTCTATTTTCATTTCATCCAATTCACCGTCTATAACTTCTGAAGAAATGTCTATCTTCCCTAATAACTGAATAATTTCCACTACATATTCCTTAAAATCCTCTTTTTAACAGGGAGGTGGGGAAGTGCCAGTGTCTCATCTTTACTTCATTAACCTGCATTTTTATCTTAACTGTTTTTGGTGCATGATCTGAAATAGTTATTGGATGTATAACAATGCATTCAATTAAATGCACATATTCCTGTGAAATATAATTTCTGTCTAGTCTAGCCTAGTTACTGTACTTTGGGGAATAATATGTAAATTATCTCCAAGTCCTAAGTACTGAATTCATATCTTCCATAGCAAATATTTCTTCAGAAAACTATACTCTTTTATTATTTTTTCCCTTCTAGGTTCCCCAGATACATTCTCACTGTTGCAACTGAAGTTCCAGTCCTTACCTGTAAGTAATATTCCCTTCTGAAAGCTGATTATTTCTCCCTAAATTTTTTTAAGCTCCATAATAGCAGTTTTTTCTGGAATATAAACACATGCCAGTGTAATACTCCTTTCTATCCAATAGCCCCTTACTACCACAAATGTACCATTATTACCAATTTCCCTCTTCTATCACTACTGAAACTCCTCTAGCAATTAGTATAAGTACTGCCCTTTTCCTTTGTCCCTGATATTATGTTGAATATCCATAATGAAATCCTGTCTTTATCAAATTCACATGCTCACTTCTTTCCAAATCAGTCTCCCATAGCATAGCTATTTGCACTCTGCATTTCTTAATATAATTCAATACCTTTACCTTTTGTCAACACCTCTGAAGCCATTCATGCTCCAAACTAATATGTTTACTGTAGCCATTATGATAAGTTATTAATCCCACCTATTAAACATGACAGCTTTCTTAAATGTCTATATCCATCTTTTCTGTTAAATGCGCCCACAAATGTTTGGCAGGTTGATTCTTGTCATCTCCATTGGAACCTATGTCACATTTTTAAAGATTTTACTGAAAACCCATAAAAAAAAAAAAAAAAAAACACACACACACCCAGAGCATATTAACTTAAAAGAAACATAAAAAACTATGACAATCTTCATGTAATGAAGTTTAGCCTCCTGATAGAAATAATTGTTCCAAATCAACAGCTACACCCCAGGCATTAATGGTCCTAAAATTATCCATAATAAAGCATGTGTTACAATTTGTGTTCCTACTTACACTAGTCACTGTCTGCTCTTGTCTTAGCCTTCTTTCCCTCCTAGATATGAAAACAGTTTATATGCTTTCAGAAAACATTAATTTATAGCCTTAAGAAAAAGTGTACTAACTTTAAATAAAACTAAATTATACATTCTTATAGTAAATGCATTAAAATATTTTGTTACCAAAAAAGCTGCTCTTATTCACTTCCAATAATTTCAAACTTTATTTTTTAGTGAGATGCTTGTCTTTGTACCTTTTAATTTTACATTTCCTTCAGTAAACAATATGTCCAGACCTCTCAGTGTATTACCTTCACTTTTAGTCAGCTTTTTTACATAGAAACATAAGATCAGAATGTACTTCTGAACTAACACTGAACTTTTATTTGCTAAAGGAAAACTGTTCATAACACTATGGTCTCTCATTAAAAAAAATACATGCTTAAACAAAACAAATTTCATTAGATTAAGCCAAGGGCATTAATCCTGACATTCACCTATGCAAAAGTAAAAGAAAATATTTCAACTCTACATATATTATCTATATTATATTTGGTGCACCTTTACACTATATGCACCACCCCATCAGCCCAAAATCACAGCCCATTAACTCAAATATGTTTTTGTCCAATATTTCTTCTTTTTTTACATTGCAATGCTTATATTTCTTAAAACTAAAAAAGCAAAAAATACTTGTTTACTTTAGTACCGTCATCACACACAACAAATCACTGAAAATGTTTTACTATATAACATGCAATTTACACTATGAAATGATTTTTATAAATATTCTTAAGAACAGTTATTTTACTTACAATTACTTTCTCGATTTTCTTTATTTTTCCATATTTCAAAATGTGATTGATACTTTATAGTCTCACATTTATTCACTAATTTCAACGTTGATGGTTTTCATCATGTTCATTGCCATCTCCCAAACCAAGACTGTAGTTCAAGTTCAAGGAACTCCTGATTTTTCTAGTCAATCCTGTGCCTTTTTCTGTTACTCAAGCATTTTCCTTTGGAATATTTGAAAAGTTTCACTTCAAAGTCTCAGTTTGAGCTTTATTATCAGAAGAATGAGAAGCAGAGTTGCCTGATGTTGATGGCTCACTTTTTGTTGGACAAACTGTTGCATTGTCATCCTTTGCTTGTCCTGCATCAAAAAATGACTTTGGTCTTCCAGGAAAAAAATATTCTGAAGACAGCTAGACACAGCAGTGTGAATCTCACACCTGCCTCTTGATACTCCCTGATTGCTAGGATAAACTTGATCTCCTTCTGCATGGTGTACAGTAAATAATCTTTTTTTCCACAAATACTCTACTGTTTCCAATTTTAATATTTTGCCCTTCTGGTACAGTTTTGTCAAGATTAAGTCTTTCTACTGGTATGATTGCATCTTTCCTAATACAGGTCTTGGCTGCTTTCTTATGGCCAGGTTTGGAGCATATACATGATGTGCCCTTTCAATTAATAAATCCTGCTGTGGAATACTAGTCTGATTGCTTATTTGTGCTTTCATAAAATTAATACAGTCTCTTTTTCCCGTTTCTCTGGCAGAGCAGAACATATCAGGTTTTCACTGTATGCTCTGTTGTCTAACTACCACTTTTTGGAACAGTTCTTCTTGAGCAGTCTCATACTCAGCCAGCCTTTTCTTTATCTAGAACTCTGATTTTTTTCAGTTTTAGCACTTCATCTGGATAGTTGTTTAAAGCTTCTTCCCGTTTTTCCAGCCTTTTGTTATATGAGTTGTTATACTCCTTCGGTGTTACATTTATTTTATCAGATTTGAGCACAATGGACTTAGTCATCTCTTGTTTATTTATTTCTTTGTCATATTTTTGCCAGGAAAATCTGACTGGGCCAGAAAGTGCACATTTTCAGTGGAGGCCCAGGGAGAAAAGCTCCACAATGACAATCTTACAAAAATTAAGTTTAGATATTTTAAATGAGAAAGTATCATGTTACACTACAAAACATTAAGTACAGATATTTTGAATCACAAAGTATCATGTTACACTATAAAATATGAGTGAAAAAATGTTATAATGAGAAAAAGGGTTCACTATCCAAATCCTGAAATGGATTTTGAATCACAAAGTATCATGTTACACTATAAAACATAAGAGTGAAAAAAATGATATAATGAGAAAAACAGTTTACTATCAAAATCCTGAAATGGATTTTGTCGAGTTATCTCATCATCAAAGAAAATGTTGAAAATAAAAACATTGGAAAGGCAAAAATAATGAAACTGGTAATGTCAACTCAGCCATATTCAACAAAGTCATTCTTACCCAGCGTACCTTGCTTTCCAGTCACTTTCAACTCACACTATAGTGAGGAAATAGGTACATTTCCCGAGCTTCACTGTACTGTGATCTCCAGGTAGAATGTCGACCTCACATTGAATGCACACTAGCATTCACTGTTGTGAAGTCGACCATTTTCAGTTCGACCTTCCATGAACTAGAAATTAGCCTTTTGACCATTCCCAGTTTGCATGAATGCCACCCAAAATTTTGATAGTAAACTGAGAAAAACATAGAACATATGTTACATAGTAGACTGCAATGAAAAACAAACACGAGTTGCAAGTAAATATATGAGGAAAAACTCAATAGTCATATAATTTGTTACATAGATTAGTATGTGATAAATATCAGAATTGCCTCAGGTGTCATTTAAAGAGATATTATAGATTACATGATTAGAGACAGTGAAGGAAAATTGAGTGATGTCTTAGTATGAGAGATGCATTTCATATTATGGTTATAGAAGGAAGAAGGATGGAGATAAAGACATTATAAGAATAGTACAGGGTAGGGTCCCTTCTGGTTGCTTTGGTGAGAAGGGAGGAAAGAGAAAGTGGTAGAGGAAAGGTCTACAAAGATGTAGTGGATAAGTTAAGGTAGTGGAAAAAGCAAAAGAAAGAAGCAGAGTAGGAGGCTGGAGAGGGTTGTGAAGTGTGATTTAGGTTGATAGGGGTGAATGAAGTATAGTGAGTAAGTTTAGCCAAGATTGGCACAGGAGCAGATCCAAGATTGTGTAGACTATTCTTTTAGGGAGCATTTAAAGGTGGGTAGGCTAGAAATAGTTCTGGTAGTTAGAGTTAAGGGGTTCCATTTGTTTGCTACTAAGAGTATAGGCTTTGTCTTGGGGATTTATTTAGTTTATGGTGAGAAGTTGTTTTGTCTTCTGATCTAAGAGTTCTTTTAGGAAATATATATGTTGATTAAGGGGGTAAGAATTGGGCAGACTAGTGGTTTGTGTACGATTTTATGCATTGTTATAAGATGAATGCAGGAGAGGGGTAGGGGACGTTCCAGCCAGCTAAGGGTATGCAGAGCTTTACAGTGATGGGTAAAGGAGGATGAATTAGTAGCAATCTAAGTGATTTTGTTGTAGCAGATTTCAATTTCTTTTTTTAGAATTGGTGCTCCATGGAGTAGGGTGGGCAGAAAGTAGGTTTTGGGTAGAGTAAGTTTTGCGAGTGTGCTCAGAAAATGTCTGTTTCTATATAGCATGCCTAGTTTTAGATGAGTTTTCTTGATATTGCTTTGGATGTGTAGGTCAAATTTAACATTATCATTTATAATGACTCCTAATACTTTGGTATAGTGGACTAATTCAATTTTATTGTCATTTGTCAAAAAGATTTTGAAAGATGCTTTGTTAGATGTGTCAGTCTTTTGGGGTAAAGAGGAGGAGGAGTTTGATTTTTTGGGGGTTGAGAAGGGGTTGTTCTTGTAAGCCAAGAGATGACAGCTTGTTGAGTGTTTTCCTGGAGGTGAGTTAAGGTGTTTGAAGAGAAGATAATGGTAGAGACATCTGCATATTGACTCAAGGTGCCTTCACAAGAAGAAAAATGCAGGTTTTGATAAAAAATATTGAATAATTTAGGGACAATGATGGATCCTTGTGGGACTCCTGTGGAAGTGGGAATGTATGCAGAGATGGATCCTTGCCATTTTACAGCTTGTTGCCTGTTGGCAAGGTAGCTATAAAACCATTGAATAGATGGAGATGACAGACCCAGTGTGGAAAGTTGATTGAGAAGTTTACTGTGAGCGACTCTGACAAAGGCTTTTGATAGATCTAGAAATACTGCAGATACAAGTTTTTTGGATTTGCGAGCTTTATTGACAGTGTCTGTAAATGATAGTAATGCAGTAGAGGTGTTGTGGTCTGGCCAAAATCCATGTTGCATATTGGTGATTAGGTTATTTTGTAAGAGATAGTGGAGAAATTGTTGATGTATACATCTTTCAAGGATTTTAGTGAGAGGAGACAGTATGGCCATGAGGCAGAAATTTGTAATGTCAATGGAATTACCTTCTTTATGCAACGGAATAATATGTGCCATTTTCCACAAGTTAGGGACACAGGATTCTGTTACTGATCTAACTATGAAATAAGAATGTTGCTTGGGTATGCTATTGCATCTGCAACAAGTTAGGTATTCTGGGGGAGGACATTCAGCTGAGGAGGAACAAGGTTTTAGTTTATTTAAAATCTTTTTTATAAGAGTTATAGAAACTGGTTGAAAGGTAGATTGGATGGAGTTGTCCATATGGGTATTAGAGAGGTTGCAGTTAGGTGAACTTTAGGAAGGAAATGTGTTAGGATCAAAGGTAGAGGAAGTTAGTTGTGTAGAAGTGTGTGAGTTAGGTGAGTGTGAGGTTAAGTTGGCTATGCATTCTATGAAGTATGTCTTGAAATAGATAGCTGTTTTTACAGGGGGGATGTCTGGGTATGGACTGGGATCTTTTTTTTTGTACCTGGGTTGATGAGAGAGCATATGGAAGACTAGACATTTTTATGTTTTTTTATGGCTACCTTGTAGGTGAGTCTAAGATTTTTTATCTCTATTAACTTGTTTCTTGACTTGGTTTCATAGCTGTCTGAATAGTTTCCAATTCTTGCCATTTTTATTCTTTTACCAGTTAATCCATGCTTTGTCCTCAGTCTTTCATAAGGAGTTTGCATTGTTTGGTGAGCCATGGGGCTATGGCTATTTTTAATTATTTTTGTATGCTGTGGGGCAAAGGTGTTAAGAATATTTAAAAATGCTGCATTGAAGTATTCAGCTGCATCATTTAAGGGGAGTCTTTTTAGGATGGACCAGTTAACTGCTTTCAGAGTTTCAGTGAAAGTCTCATTGGAGAGATTGCAAGTAGTTTTGAGCTTATGTTCCTTTGTTAGTTGTGTAATGATCCTGTGGGTATAAGCTGGCAGGTGGTCATTTGTTCCTGCCATCCATCCTGATGTGTTTTTATGTAATAAACTACTTAAACAAACACCCAAGCCTCTTTGTCTTATTCAGATGTACAAGACAAGCAACATGGTGTCAGAAGTGGGATCCAGAGTGACAATCATGAGGCAACCGGTTAGAAGTGGAGGAATATACAAGAGTGGATCATCCCTACTACTCAAACGATTCACAAACAGGTCATAAAAGAATTCCAGGTACTAAAACTCACTTAAATGATTTTTCTCACAACGAATATAAAACAAAGTACTCAGAATGCTCAAAACAAATTTCTAATTAAACAAAATGTCCAAAACTGTGGTATATTGACAAAAATATTTGAAATAATTACAAAAACATTTGAGACAATATCCAAATTGCATAAAATGTATAAAAAAGGGGAAATGACTGTATTTTTTCACTATGTGCTAGTTCACATTAACTAAAGCTATCTGAAATATCTGAAGTGTGCAAAGTGTTGGCAAGTGTGTGCAGTATTACAGTGTAGTTATTTTGCAAAGTACAGTCATTTCAAAGAATATTTCAAAAGTAATGTTTTTTGAAGAGATTATTGTGCATTTGAATAGTATAACAAGTACTTGGTGTGTGTGCATGTTCATACATAATTACAAGGGCCAATATTATATTGTGTCTTACTATAATTTGTGAGCATAGCAGAAGGATTTTGCAGACCTGCACCACTTGTGTTTGATAACAGTATTGCAGAAAATTGGAGAGTGTTTGAGCAAGAGTACGATATTTTCATACAGTCTGCTTTTTCTGACAAAGACACACATACATTTTTTTTTGCTTAATTTAGCTGGTTCAGAAGCCATTGAGAAAGACAGACAGAGAGAGAGAGAGACCATTCATTTGTGTATGCACCTGCTGTATTTGCAGGGGAGGGAGCAGACCGCCATATTGTGGTACCGGCTGAAATGTGGGAAGAACTTGAATGCTTAAAACATAAATTTAGAGAAATGTGTAGCCCCCAAATGAATATTACAAAGAAAGACACTTATTTTACACAAGAGATCAAAAGTCTGGTGAAACTTTTGCAGCATATATAACCGACTTGAGAAATAAGACTAAGACATGCAGATTTGATGATATAAGAGATGAGTTGATAAAAGACAGGCTTGTGTGTGGTATTAATAATGATACAGTGAAAAAGATTTTGCTTTGAGACCATGATTTAATGTTAAACAAGGCCATTGAGTTTTGTTAGATATACAAGCTAACAGAAAAGCACATAGATATGCTTACAAATGAGAATAGCACTGGAAGAAGCTACAAGTATGCCAATGTAGATAGTATGCAGCACGAGGCTTAAAGATACAGACTTAAGGGCGTGGTAACTGCAGCGAAACCCAGAACAGCTTCAGTAAGGCCTAGTGCACATGGCCTCATGCAGCAAAGCACAGGGGTGACTCCTCAAAATCTGTAGCTAGCCTCATAGTCAAATGTCGTAATTGTGGTGGAAATTATGAACCCAAACAAGAAAAGTGCTTAGTTTTTTGTCAGCAGTTCCATTCTTGTAATACATGAAATCATTTCAAAAGGTTTTGTAAATCAAACAAGGCAAATTATTTTATTAAAAGAGAGCACACAAAGAGGCAAGTTGATCAAGTAGAAAGCTGCAACCCTAGTTTTTATGTAGATGGTGTGTCTGTGCTTGGTGAAACAGTCAATGCGGCAGATTTGTGGGCAAAAAGTGAAATCTTTTGTACTGTTCTGATTAATGGGAGTCCTGTAGAGCTCAAAGTAGATACTGGTTCAAAGTGCAATGTTATGTCAGCAGAAATGCTTGCGAGAGTAAAAGCTGCAGAACAACTTTATTTGACAAAGTTTTTGAAGCTTGTTACTTTTGGTGGTGAAGAAATTCAAACTGAAGGCTCAGTAGTACTTTCATGTTAATCTGCTGGGAACAGCTATGATTTGCAGTTTTACATAGTCGAGACACATGCAGTCATTATTAGGACTCAGACACAGTTTGAAAATAGGGCTGGTTTCATTTAATAAGGAGGTCTCCCATGTAAACTTGAATGAGAACAGCTCAAATTTCAACCAAATTATTTTTTCTTAGTATGCTGATATTTTTGCAGACAAACTAGGCAAACTCCCAGTTGTGTACTCCATGAAGTTAAACCAGAGTTCAGCTCAGTTATTAGACCAGCACTGAAAGTTCCAGTAGCTATGCAGAACAGAGTTGAAGCCGAGCTAGACAAAATAGTGCATCTAGGAATAATTTGTCCAGTAGAAGAACCAACTGAATGGGTATCTTACATGGTAGTAGCTCATAAGAAAAGCTCAGATGATATCAGAATATATATTGATCCAAAAGATTTGAACAATGCATTAAAAAGACCTCATCATCCTATGTACACAGTTGAGGTTGCTGCTGCCCTCATTCCAAATGCCATTGTTTTTTCTGTCTTAGATGCAAAGAGTTCATTTTGGCAAATTTTGCTTGACTGAAAATCTACATTGCTAACCACATTTGGTATGTCATTTGGGAGGTACAGATTTCTAAGAATGCCTTTTGGAATACATTCTGCCCATGAAGTCTTTCAGAATGAGATGGAACAAATTTTTTTTCTGGCTATCCACGTGCTATTATAGTAGATGACGTTCTTGTAGGAGGCAGTGGTGAAGTCGAACATGATAGAAACCTCAAGAAAGTTCTGAAAAGAGCTTGTGAAGTGACTCTTAAACTAAATCCTCATAAGTGTAAATTCAGGCTAAAAGAAATTATTATGTTGGCCATTTGCTTACCATTTCAGGCTTGCAACCATATCCTTCCAAGCAGGCAGCTATTCTTGAGATGCCAGCTCCAGAAAATGTCCAAGCCCTACATTTTCTTGGCATGGTCAACTATTTAGGTACATCAGTTCCAGATTTAAGCCAACTTTCAGCACCATTAAGAGAGCTGACATGCATAGATATAATCTGGTCCTGGTCAGAACAGCACCAAAGAGTATTTGATGTCATGAAACAGAAAATTGCCAGTCCACCCACTGTACACTACTATGATGTTCACAAACCAGTAACTCTTTCCTGTGATGCTTCTAAGTTTGGTCTAGGTGCAGTCATTCTTCAAGACGGTAGACCAGTAGCCTGTGCATCGATAACTCTTACTCAAACTGAGATGCAGTATGCTCAAGTAGAGAAAGAACTCTTGGCAATTGTGCTTGCATGTTCGAAGTTTCATGATTATATTTATGGCCAGCCTCTCCAGATAGAAACTGACCACCAACTCCTAGTCATTATTTTGAGAAAGCCAATGCAAACAGCTCCTTCGAGGTTGCAACGTATGATGCTCAAATTGCAAAATGACAATTTCAATCTTGTTTACACAAAAGGCAAACTTCTTTATTTTGCTGATACTTTATCCCAATTGTCCAAGAAAACCACAGAACAGCATGACAATAAGCAACCTGATTTTGAAGTCATGCAAGTGAGAATTTTTTTCCACAAATCTTGATGAGCTTAGAACTCACACAGCTTCAGATCCAATTCTTCAGAAGCTAAACCACTTTATCAGTTGAGGATGGCCTTCAAAACAATCTTGTGTATCAGTAGATATGCAGCAGTATTTTCCATACAGAGATTAGGTTTTATCAGACAATGGTGTCATCATGAAAGGTCTAAAAGTGATTGTTCCAAAATTCTTAAAAGAGTGCATTAAATTCTTGCATCATTGCCACCCAGGAACTGATTCTACAAAAAGAAGGGTGAGAGAACTAGTATTTTGGTCTTCTGTGTCCAAAGATATTGAGAAAGTACTTTCATCTTGTTCTGTATCTAATAGTACAAAGCCGCATCAACAAAAAGAACCACTTCAAGTTAAGCTAGATTCCTGAACTACCTTGGTTGACATTAGCCATAGATATCTTCGAGCGGAATGGTCAACATTACTTGGTGTTACTAGACTCTTATTCAAATTGGTTCGAGATTGACCTACTTCCTAACCTAACATCCAGTACTGTCATTACTAAGTTGAAGAGACATTTTTATGTCCATGGCAGTCCACACAGAGTCATTTCTGACAATGGAATTTGTTCATATTATGAGTAGTCCTGAGTACTTGCAGTCAAATGGCTTGGCTGAACATGCACTTCAAAGTGCAAAACAGCTGTTAGAGAAATCCAGACATGACAATACTGATGTTTTTCTAAACTTGCTTAATCTCAGAAACATTCCTGGTGATGATCATCTTGGTTCACCTGCCCAGAGACTTATGTTGAGACAAAGCAGAACCACATTACCAATCAGTAACAATTTATTGGTTCCATGTGCTAAAAACAACAAAGCAGTGAAAGCCCAACTGTTTAGAAAGTGTTTGTCCCAGAAGTCATACTATGATAAGACTAGCAAACTGCTCTGTTCACTAAAAGAAGGGGAGATAGTGAGGATGCAGACAACAAAAGGTTTTGTTCGCATCGGATTTGTGAAAAGTTTGTGTCATGAGCCAAGATCGTACATCATGGAATTACAAGGAATGGAATTTGGGTGGAATCGGAAACATTTATTAACGTTGACCAAGATAGTGTTACAGCATCTTGCCTGTAATAAACACTCTAATTCTCAGAGTGACTTGTCCAATGTTCCTGTTCCAGAGGACATTTTGTCAGAAGTTCCTGTGATTATCCTCGAGAGTCCTGAAGAAGAACATTCCCCAGTGACTATACCTGTTGCTAAACCCAGTCCTAACTATTACATTACGAAATCAGATTGCATTTCCAGACCTAGTTCCAGATACATGGCAAAGTGGACATGACTGTTGTTTTGTTTATTATTGTCTGTATAATTGCATGCCAATTCAAATGTCATTGCCTATATGAGACAGCTCAGTAAAGAGGAGGATGTAGATCAGAGTGTGTGATATACCTTTATGAAGCATTTCAGTCAGTGGACATGTCATATAAGTACTGAACACATGCAAGCAAGAGTGCCATTTTGAGTGAGCAGCCAGAGTGATAGCATGCAAGTGTGTAGTAGTTAGTCAGTCAGTTTACGTTTAATGTTCCTGCCATCCATCCTGATGTGTCTGTATGTAATAAACTACTTAAATGAACACCCAAGCCTTTTCTTCTTGTTCAGATGCACAAGATGAGTGACAATTGGGACCTGAGTTGGGATGGATGTCACCACATTGATGCATGGTGGAGGAAGATGGTTTATTTATTATGGCATTTTTAGCAGAGATGAGTAGAAGTATTACCTTGATATTGGGGCTGACATTTGTTAGACTTTTGGGGTTACAACAGTGGAATGGAGTTATGGGAAATAAGCTTGAAGAGATTTTTGAATAGCTAGCCGGTAGATGGTTGATAGGTGAGGAAGGATGAAGTAATGGTTGAGGTGTGCTTATTTATTTTTACTGCTGGTGGGTATGTTAGGAATGAGATGAGGAGAATGAATATTGTGATACAGGGGGAAACAGCATGGTTAATGTTGTAAAACTCTTGCAGTATGGTAAGATGATGTACTAAGCAGTGAAAATAATGTGGAGAATAGGTAGATTTTGATGGGGAGGGAGCAGAGTGAGATGTGAGAAGGAATTTAGAGCAGAAGTGGGTGGAGAGAGTATAATGAGAACAATTTGTGATTGGATAGTGCAGTTAGGTATAGGCTAGGAGAATGAGTAGAGGAGGCAGAGTAAGTGAGATATTAATTGTAGATGTAGTGGGGTATGTGGGAATTGGGGGTAGATTAGGGGAGCTGAGTGAATGGAGCAGGTTGGCCCATGGTGGAGTAAGTACCAGGAAAACAATCTGTAAAACTGAAGCAAGACAGGAGGTAAGACAAATTTGATCATTTTAAAGGCAGTAACACAAGCTGTTAGATTGCTGTTAACTACATCTAAGTAAACTGTAACAGGCAGTACTGCAGTGACTTTGGCTTGAAATTAGGCTATAGTAGCTGGAGAAACCACTGAGATGAAGCTAGAGGCAATCGGGTACTTCAGTGGAATGCAGTTAAAAGCCTCCCCCACACACAAATGGTTTATGACAAGAAACAGTCGGTGAGGTAGAATGTTTATGGATACAAAGATAAGGTCTTTGAACTCTACATACTTGACATGAGTCACAGCATTTGATGTTATTGTTATGGTCTTTTATTGTCTTTCCATGGAAAATTTACACTGCTAGAGTAAAATATGCTAAAGGGTTAATTAATTTATCTTCACCTTCACCAACATAAGGCCTGTGGGTGGGGGTGTCCCACCAGCAGATTCAACAATACAGTACAGAACACAGTGATACAGAAGTGAGGGAAAATAAAATATTTCATTAATTTTAATTTGATTCTGGGAAACTGCCTTACATACTTTTGCAATTGAAGATGAAATTAATCTCTAGAAGTTTCTTTGGTAGTGAAATTATGTTAATTTTTGCAGCAGGAATCGTCAGACATACTATGTACTCAGTACACTGGGAGGGAGAGAGAGAGACTAAAATAATTAGGATTGTTTGATGGTTGAACTGGGTTGATAAAGTACTATTTGTCAATACTCTGCCGCATTAAGTAGTGTTTGGACTACAGAAGTAGTGCAATATATTTCACAGTTGTGCATTTCTGCTTTATAGCCTTTAACAGGAAAATAAGAATGCTTAACAGGAGATATGTCTAAGTATTCAAGCTTGGGATTACTAAAATGGAGGCTTCCACAGTTTAGAAGGACAGATGGAAAATAAAGTAGATAAGGGATAGATGTTGGCAATATTGAGATGAAGATTTACAGATTTTAGGACAAGTAGAATGCCTGTCTCAGTTCCCACTCATTGCTATACAACATAGTCTGTAAATGTGACATTAAAGTACTTTAGAAAAAGCAACTTGAGTTTTTAACATATATGAAAACAATAACTATTTTCGCAAACAGAAATGTCTCATATTATTAACAATTGACTAGACTAGCGAGTAACTGTGCTGTTCATAAAACATAAAATCAGGTGCTACAATTGAAGCCTTCAACAGAAGCCAGTAGAAACATACAAATATACACTTAGCCAGATGGCACTACACTACAAACTTACTTGTTGTAACTCTGCAGTTCATAAACCAAAAAGTAGGTGTTTTCACTGAATCCTATAGCAAAAAGCCAGTGGAAACTTGCTAATATATTTGCTTCACATTAACAGCAGAAAATACAACACTTAAATAGAGTTTAACACAGTAGAAAAAATAAGGTGCTACTGCCTACCACTGAATCCTAGAGTAAAAAGCCAGTAGAAACGTGATATATTTGCAAGACATTAACAGAAGAAAGACAACACTTAGCCAGTTTGTAAAACAATAGAAGCTTATTTGTAATTGTTTTTAGTACAAGGTTGAAACACAATGAAACAGACCATTTCTATAAAGAAATTCAAAAATGCAATGTGTCTTACTGTAGAATGAAGAAGGATGGAGAGCTTGCTCAAAAGTTGCAGTTTAAACTGCTTTTTGTTGAACAGCTGAAGGATTCTTCCCAGTCAGTGATTCCTGTTCACTGTTTCTAGTTGATTTTCTTTCAGGATTTTTTAAGTTTCTTATTTGCTGGCATCTTGGCATTGTACTTCCTATCAAGTAACTGAATTGTACTAAAACAGACAGAATTACTGGCCCTTATCTATCAGTTTCTTATTTCACAATGGGAGTACTGAATTTAAGTTTTTGATCAGTGTGCAGCAATCTTGGAAAGCCTTATATGACACAGCATCTTGATCATAATTGCAGTGACCTCATCTGAGCCTGCTGCTTTCCCTGAATTTATTTTCCTTAGTGCTGTTTTTACTTCTTCTAGGGTAGGCTCCTCCTCTTCTTTCATCATAGGCTGTGTCTGGGGCAAAACAGCTTCTGTGTTTTTTTCTTAATTCAGAAGCTGCTGGATATATTGCTTCCATCTGCCTTTGATGTCATGTGGACTGGTGAGCATGTTGTTGCTGGCATCCCCTAGGAAGGGTGTCTGATGGCTATCTTCCCTATCTTTCTGTCTTTGCCTTGCAATTTGATAAGAGTTTCCTTGTGCTATCTTCTGCATCACTTTTAAGAAGCTGGTAGAATGTCTTTGATGCCTTGTTATTTGTTATTGTAACTCCTCTTTTAGCCTCTCTGTTAGCCAGTATAACATCATGACAGAAGAGCTGTTTATGAATGCATTTTTTCAAGGATAGTGGCTTAAAATCAGGCAAATTGTGGTCTTGACCAGCTTTATTTATAAGTATTATGAGTGATTCGTTCCATGGGCGGCCACGGTGGTGCAGCAGTTAGCGTTGTTGCCTTACAGCAAGAGGCTCTCCAGTTTGAGCCACGGCTGGGGTGCCTGCTGTGTGGAGTTTGCATGTCCTCCCTGTGGTTGTGTGGGTTTCCTCCAGGTACTCCGGTTTCCTCCCACATCCCAAAGACATGCTGTAGGTGGATTGAACACTCTAAATTGGCCCTAGGCGTGAGTGTGTGCATGTGTGTGTGCCTTCTGTGGAAGGCTGGGCACCGGGCTGGCAACTCAACACCGTAAAACTCCACCACCAGTAATGAGCGGACAGGTGATCCACTGTGGTGACCCTAACTGGGAAAAGCCAAAAGAAGAAGAAGATGAGTGATTTGTTCCATAATGCTGGTACATGCTGTTCATTGCAAGGTCTGTTTATGAGAATTCCTATTGAATATGCCAAAGTGTTAGTTGTAATATGTAGATATTCTGATGGGCTACTGGCAGGAGCTAATATATTTGGTCTTTCTGTTTTGACATTACTTTTTTTTTACTTGGGCAATGCAGACTGCATGCAAGTTGGAGTTGCTCAGTACTGGGTGTTTTAAATTTTGTCTGTTGTTGATTTAGTTGAGGTTGCATCTTGTGTAAATGGTGTATTCAATTAACAGACCACGCTGTAATCTGAGTCATAGGCTAGGTCATTAGGCCGAGTGTTTTGCATGGTGTAATTATGGTAATAATGGTACTCCAGAATTGTTTGGGTTTATTAATGTTTCTCGATTGTAGTCTGAAAAAAAGTGTTTTTTTCTTTCTTTTTGTATAGTGGACCTTGCCTTTTTCTAGGGGCTCATTAGTACTGGAACATTAATGTATTTTGTTGTTTTTTTCCAGGCTTTTTAGGCTTTGTCCATGTCTGCTGTCAGTAATTAGCCATAAGACATATGAGATTTTCATTTTCTTTTTTTTATGCACATTTATCACTGAGTTCAGCACGTCTAGAACTGTTTGATTGAAGTAGGTAACTACGCTACTCCTAAGGGTTACTACTTTGGCCAGTTAAATTGCTGAAATAATGTCTTTGAATATAATATAAGTTATGTGATAAAGATCATACCCACAGTGTTTATATTTTTATAGTTGGTAGTTAATATTCAGACTAGAATGCAGTTTCTTCCTGTTACTTTGCCAGTTCTAGTGGTTTCATAGATAAGTTGTGTCATTTTAAAGGCCCTTTATGGTAACCATTTAAAATGTTGTGACCAAGCAGAGCAAGTCTTAAAACATGGAGACTGAATGACCACAAAAATGAACTTACATGTAACTAGTCTGAGATGCCCATTTCTTGAGATATTCTTTTTTCTCCAATATATGGCAATCTCAGACTTGGTGTGTATAAGTTTGGGATGTGTGGGGCAGTTTAAAGGAGAACCTCTTCACTAATATTATTTACATATATATCGTAATTTTAAGATTGCTGTACCTTGGAGCGGGGGAATAGTTCAGCAGGCCTAGAATATATTCCCCATATTTATATGTACAACCACATTATTCTAAGGAGTAGAACACCAATCATTCATCAAAATCACATTGGGAATACTGGATAAATTAATAATTAACGGTCCAGGTTTGTCAAAGATGCTCATTCCACTAAGTGATGAGCTCCAGAAGATATAATACACATTACACTGTGCCAGTGTATTATAACTCTTATAAACGAGATCAAACAGTCCAATACTAAAGAAATGCAAACCATTATTTGCACTTGCAGCTGTATACTGGCAAAATTAATAGTAAAAAAAAGAAACAAAATAATAAAAATAAGAAGTAGTTCATCTTTACTTTTCATAGTTAATAAAGTTAATACAGGCACAGCAACCGATAAAGGTGATGTTATTTCCAGTCAAAGAACTTATTTTATATATTCCTCCCTTTTTCTTGCCACGTTAAACTGTTGCAAACACACACATCTCTTTTCATCTTCATAGCTGTACTTGCACATCTGTTCTACCTTAAAAAGCTGTCAGTCAGCTACATCAGTCGCACACATGTAGCCACACCTCTCAATCTCTAATCATTAAAAAATATCATAGCACTGTCCCTTAAAAATCAGAGCACAGGGTCAGATAGGGGATTGACTTTCATATGTTTAATAATTGAAGGTTTTCAGGTGCTACAGCTGATATAATTAATACTACTGAATCTTTATATACTTAGATCAGTTATTTACTAGTCTATGTTCCCTTAAATAGGTCTAACTTTATCGGGTTCATCGGTAAATACTGGAGGAGTAAGCCTAAATTTGTAGGCATAAATCATAGCAGTTCAGATGTATACCTATGACTCTTACACATATCCTGTGCTCCATATATTAACTCCATAAATCTAAGCTAAATTAAGCTTTGGTGCAATTTTTTTCCTCTAATTGCATCTGTATGTGTGTATGCTGGGGGACCTGAAGTTCCACTGAGAAAATTTGGATGGAAAGATCAGGTAACAAGTGCATGGAAATACAGGCAGAGCAGAAGAGTACAGGTTTCAGATGTTATAAATAGGAAAGTAAAGAGGAGGTAAAAAGTGCCTACAAAGAAATTGGAAGGCAAGTAGCAATACGGTGCTGCAAGGCTTTAACACACAAAAACACTTTGAATTTCACAAATAACATATGACAACAGCATAGTATTTATGTTTAAATGCTTTAAAACACAGACACACTGGCAGTTTCATATTGTAAAACCAGTAATCAAAACAAGACCACTGCAAAGACTGTTCAGTAGCTAATGTAGTTTGAGATATCACATACATAATGTAGAAGAAATAAAGTAATATATATGCTTAGCAATTAAATTTTAAGTAGCAGATGACCATAGTTGAAAGCTTTGCAAGCACATTCCCAGAGCTGTACCTCTGGTAAGAGAAAATAGCAGGATTGTTAAAAAAATGGCACCAGAGGTACTATTTATTAATTACAAATCTGAAAAATGCAATTTGATGATAGGCTACTGAGCCACAATGCAGATGTGCATAGCTTTGTAGGTGCCACTCTTTCAGAGAAGAATCTTCTGGCAAGGTTGCAGATGATCAGAATGTTCTGACGAGGTTCGGCATCATGGACTATAGGTTCTTCCCTTTCAGTTTCTGAACTGACTTTTTTCACTGACTTAACTAGTTTTCTGGTAAGAATCAGCAACAACCTTCTAATAATATACATGTGCTTCTATCCCGTCAAGCCCAAATCATATTTTCGTTATTTTTTGATTTTCTAGACCTATCACCTCTTTATCAGACTATGTATTTTAACAATATGTCAAGCTGCTGTAGCCTTCCTTCCATTTTTATTAGGAGTAGATTCAGAAGTGCCTGATGTTAGTAATGATTCAGGCTGCTGTACCCACCCTCATTTTTACTAGATGAATATTAAAGTCACAGAGTATCTAACTGTGCTAATTCCTCCCATAATTCCTGCAGTGCCTTGAGCTGAGGAAAGTCTTGTCTAGTTATGATTGCATGTGTTAAATCAGATACCAAAGCTACGTGGTATAATACTTTCCCCAGCAGTATTTTCCAATCTCCATGAGCACATATTACATCTATCTTTCTCTCACCATATGTCTTATGTTTGGACATAATGTTCTTTAATAAATGTGACCATGCCCCCAGAGCCCAGAGCCCCGAGCCCCTTCAGTTCCTTCTCATTCACCAGTATTGAACATCTGGTTAAGTAGTGGCACAGAAGCAATATGCAAATTCTACTTCTATAGCAGCTACTTCATTTCAGACATTTTAAGTTTTGTTAGGTACAGCATTTACATATTAATTACCAGTATATTGGCTAAAATCACATTTTTGTTAGGTACAGCATTACAGCTGTTAACAATGTACCCTCTCTTCTCACGTCTGAAACACACTATTTCAGTTGCTCATGGTTTTTAGATATTCACAGATGGATATACATTCTCAGTTGTAGGTTTAGGCTGCTCAGTTGTAATCAGTGTTTCATTGGCTTGTAATGTTTCAATTAGCAAATCTAATTTATCAACACTTTTAGGGCCACTCTGAAAAGCCCACTTACAAAAATTACTTGGGAGTGCTCTTTTGAATTTATCAACAAGAAAATCTACTTTTGACTTTTGTTGTTCACTTCAGGCTCTAACCCCAAGATTAAAATGTACTTTGAATCAGGCATTTTAGCTCTTACTCTTTTACTTGAATTAATTGTTTATTTATGAAATGTCAAGGGTTGTGGTTAGATACACACCAGCCATAGCGAATAGTTCCTTTTTTGATTTTTGAAAGTCCATACAGTCAGCACCTTCCATGTCTATATAAACATTAATTTCTTCACCTGTCAGTTTTGGTGATAACATTTTCATCCACAGGGAGATTGATTCTAGTTCTCTTGGGTGCGTACCTTTCAACATCAGCAAAGTATGCCTCAATATCTTGTCCTTACTCAACTTCTTTAATGGTGGAATTGTCTTTGGGGTGGCCAGTGCAGATGCAGAGTCTTCTCCTTAAGATCCATGATATACTGGCTCTTATTAGTATTGAGCTACACCAGATCTTCCATGCGTTTCTCCATTTTGTTTGACAAAGGAGTAATAGTCCACACTAGAAACAAACACTAAGCTCTCTCTCTCTCTGTCTTTTAGATGTGTTAACATACAGTGAACAGATGTCCTCTGTCTTTGCAGGTGAGGGAGGTACTTCACAATGTGTTAGTATTTGCATGCACAGCCTGACTGACAAGGGCATGGGCATCACACTTTTAGCTTAGAGGTGGGAAGTTACTTTGTACTAAAACTGCTGGACTGCAGCTTTAGATTAGCACAGTTTAATTAAGAAATACAATTAAGAAACACTGTTCCCTGACATTAACATTAATTTGAAGAAGTCTACAGCTCTTGAAAATAGTTTATTAGATGAAAGTAATTAATTTCACTTTAGTATCTCAAAAATGTTTCCATTTAACTCATCACTATTTGTATTCCCTCTGCAGATAACAACTGTCACATTAATGTTGTGAGGCTATTGTTCACTAGAAAAATAAGACATCAGCAACAATCTTGTACAAATGTATGAATAGAAACTTTATTTTTCCTTGTGCAGATGTTTTGTGCAGCTGCACAGTGAAATGAAAATCAAAGGTTTCATATAGACAGGCTGCTGCTAGAAAAACTCTTAACTGCATCTGTAGTTGCTATTTCCAAATATCTATGGCTGATGGCTGAAGTCTCTGATTGTAAATAAATTCCAATAAGTCTATAATCCAACCATTTTGCTGTAGCTTCATCTACCTATTATAATTTCCCAAAGTCCAAATAACATTTCCATACTCATCATCTTCTTTCAGCTGTTCCCGTTAGGTGTCGCCACAGCGGATCATCTGTTTCCATTTCATCCTGTCCTCTGCATCTTGTTCTGTCACACCAGCCACCTGCATGTCCTCTCTCACCACATCCATAAACCTTATCTTAGGCCTTCCTCTTTTCCTGTTACCTGGTAGCTTCATCCTTAGTATCTTTTTCCCAATATACTCAGCATCCCTCCTCAGCAAATGTCCAAACCAACGTAATCTTCCCTCTCTGGATTTGTCTCCAAACCTTCCAACCTGGGCTGAACCTCTAATATATGTATTCCTAATCCTGTTCACCCTCGTCACACCCAGTGCAAATCTTAGCATCTTTAACTCTGCCACATCAAGCTCAAACTCCTGCCTTTTTGTCAATGCCACTGTCTCCAACCCATATAACATAGCTGGTCTCACTACCCTCTTGTAGACCTTCCCTTTCAGTCTTACTGGTACTCGTCTGTCACAAATCACTCCTGACACTCTTCTCCACCCACTCCATCCTGCCTGTACTCTCTTCTTCACCTCTCTTCCACACTCACTGTTACTCTGAACTATTGATCCCAAGTATTTAAACTCATCCGCCTTTGCCACCTCTACTCCATGCATCCTCACCATTCCTCTTTCCTCCCTCTCATTCACACACATATATTCTGTCTTAGTCCTGCTGACCTTCATTCCTCTTCTCTCTAGAGCATATCTCCATCTCTCCAGGGTGTCCTCCACCTGTTCCCTACTCTCACTACAGATCACAATGTCATCTGCAAACATCATAGTCCACGGGGACTCCTGTCTGATCTCGTCTGTCAATCTGTCTATCACCATTGCAAATTAGAAAGGACTCAGAACTGATCCTTTATGTAACCCCACCTCCACCTTAAATGCATTCGTCACTCCCACTGCAGACCTCACTGCTGTCAGACTACTCTTGTACATATCCTGTACTACTCTTACATACTTCTCTGACACTCCCGACTTCCTCATACAATACCACAACTCCTCTCTAGGCACCCTGTCATATGCTTTCTCTAAGTCTACAAAAACACAATGCAACTCCTTCTGACCTTCTCTGTACTTCTCCATCAACACTCTCAGAGCAAACATTGCATCTGTAGTGCTCTTTGCTGGCATGAAACCATACTGCTGATCACTAATCATCACATCCCTTCTTAAACTAGCTTCCACTACTCTTTCCCATAACTTCATGCTGTGACTGATCAGTTTAATCCCTCTGTAGTTACTACAGCTCTGCACATCACCCTTATTCTTAAAAATCGGTACCAAAACACTTTTTCTCCATTCCTCAGGCATCCTTAGGTTCATAGGTTCATAGGTTGGTACTAGGCTATCAGCCCTAGAGCCTATGCAAGCCTAGCCATAACAATTACCAATTCCCTGGATATTTCTTCCCACAATATTTACTTCTCTGGGCCCCTGTCTAGCAGGGCAACTGACATGATCCCCGAGTGAATTTCCTATCTCACATTAAATCATCAAGGTTCCTTTTGAAGAGGGCCAATGAGGCGCTCTGCTTGACATGTATGGGCAGTCTATTCCAGAGTATGGGGAGTCTCTGGGTCAGGAACTTATCCTTCCAGCATGTTTTGTTCATTGTGATGACAAGGTTTAGATCCCTGGAGCATGTGGCTCTGAGGGATTGGGATTTCTTTAAGTGGAGCATGTCCAACAGCTCAGGGTTTGACATGGCCTTGTATGTTAAGCAGAGATCGCCTCTAAGTAGATGATATGCCACAGAGTATAGCTAGAGTTTTTTTAGATGGTCAGCATATGGCATCTGCTTTAAGCCTGTGATTATTTTAGTGAGGTATTTCTGTGGCCTTTCCAGCTGTTGCAGATGCCTTGTGAGGTACATACCAAATGGGACATTGTACTCTATAATGGGTCTAATGAGGGATGAGTACAGTGGGACAATGACCAGCTTTTTTCTGGATGAAAAGCCCTTAGTGATGAGGTGTGCCACATAGAAGGATTTCCTGACTGTTGTGGCGATGTGGTTATCGAAAGTGAGACCACTGTCCACCTGTGTCCCTAAGTCTCTCATCACACTTTCGATGTTTAGTGTGCTGCCACCTATGTGGTAATTCATGGGTACATGTTTTTTTCCAAAGGGGATAATTATACATTTCTTGGCATTAAGCTTGAGCCCATGGCTCTGGCACCAGGCATCTGTTTCTGTAAGGTCTTTTTGTAGAATATCCACATCATTTGAGGATTCAATAATGGCTCCCACTTTACAGTCATCTGCAAACTTTGTTAGCCAGAGTCCCTTAGTGTTGGCCTGTACTTCAGAGAAGTAGATGCCAAACAAGTGTGGTCCCAGGACTGAACCCTGAGGTACTCCACTTGTCACTTGTCTGGAGCTGGATTTGGAGTCGGCTGCTTTTGTAGTGTGGTTCTGTCAGTAAGCCAGTTGGCAACCCATCGAGTGACATAGGGATTTATGCCCAGCTTAGTAAGTTTATCTATGATTCCAGAGTGGGGGATGGTGTCAAAGGCCTTGGCGAGGTCCAGATAGGCTGTGTGGACCACCTTACCCTTGTCCACAGCTCTGGAGACTGATTCAAAGAAGTCAATCAGATTCAGGAGACATGATCGGCCCTTCACAAACCCAAACTGGGTGGGGTCCAGTGTTTGAAGGTTGCCAATGTCTTTGTTTATAAGTTCCATGATAATGCATTCCATGCCCTTGCAGATCAGGCTTGTCAGACTGATGGGCTGGTAGTTCCCGGGATCCAAGGCGGATCCTCCCTTGTGGAGTGGGATAACTGTAGCTGTGCGCCACTCAGTGGGCTTGAAGCCTGAGGTGAGGCTATGATTAAACATGACACTTAGGTGAGGTGCCAGTTCATTTTGTAGTTCACGTAGTACACAGCCTGGGATGTCATCTGGTCCCATGGATGCTGTATTCTTAGCTTTGGAGAGTGCGGTTTCTACCTGTGTGGCTGTGATTATTGGAATTTGGCAATCTTTTGGTATTGAGATGGGCCCTTTAGGGGGTGAGAGGGGGGTGAAGTTGGCACTAAATCGATCTGCCAGGATATTGGCAATATCCTTGGGATCAGTATATTTAATGCCATTCTGTTGTAGCTCAGAGCAGATGTGAGCATTGCCATTTAGATTCTTGACATAACTATAGAATGCCTTGTGGTGTCTTTGGAATCTTTGGCAATTTTATTTTCGTAACTAGCTTTTGAGGATTTTATGAGTGATCTCAGCTTCTTACTGAGGCTGGTGAGGGAGTTTTTTGCATCCTGGGATTTTCCTCTTTTCTGCAACAGTTTCTTCCTTCTGTTGTATAGTTTGTTTATAGCAGGGGACCACCAGATTGGCTTCCTTTTTTTGGAGAAGAGCATCTTGGTTCTATTTGGGATGGCACGATTCATGCATGAGTGGATGTGCTCGTACAGTGCCTTAGTGTAGGATTCTGCAGTTGAACTTCCAGATCCCATCTGCGTGGGTGTTGTGAAGTTTGTCACTTCTGACTTTAGTGGTATAAAGTTGGCTTTGGAGAAGTTTTTTAAGGAGGTTTCCTTACTGGGGGGTGGGGGTGGGATGTGGATGTCAAAGGTGATTTGCTTATGGTCAGACCTGACCAATGAGGGGGTGACCACTGGTGTGGAGCATCTATCTCCCATGTTGGTGATGACCAGTCTAGGATATTGGCTCCCCTGGTGGGACAATGGATTAGTTGATCCAGGGCACTGGAATTTATGAATTCTATAAACCATTGGGAAAAGGAGTTGGTACCCAAGTAGTTTTCCCAATTAATGGCAGGGTAGTTGAAATCACCCAGTATTAGGGTGTTTGGTTGTATCTTAATATTTTCCAGTATGTTTAGAAAGGTGTAGTGAGAATCCTGGGGCATGGTGGGGGATCTGAAGCAAGCTACAATTTGGATTGCAGTCTTACCTAGTGTTAGTTGCACCTGGAGAATTTCAGATGCATTGTGTTGGGCAACTAGCCTGGAGGTGTGAATATCCTTGGTGAATATGGACACTCCTCCACCTTTAGTGTTTCGGTCTTGGTTTTGTGACCGAAAAGTGTGGTAAGAATTGTAGCCTGGTATTGGAGGGGTGCTGTCTGGAGCCTTGAACCAGGTCTCAGTTACCGCACAGATATCGATGTTCTCCATTTTTAGGAGTGCCTCGAGAGAGTGCATTTTGAGGTTTAGACTTCTAGTATTGAGTAGCATTACCTTCAGATTTTGCATGCTTGTATCTGTTACGGTGGTGGTTTTATCCTTTGAACCTTGCCTAAAAAGGCACTATAGGGGTGGCAAGAGCTTTAGCCAGTAACCTGAATCCCAGGGGTGACAGGTGCAGACCATCTCTGGCAAAGCATCGTGGTTTGTCGATCATGTCTTCACAGGCAGACAAATACTGGATCCCCTTTGAATGACACCTGAAACTTAGCCAATTGTTGAAGTCAATCATTTTGTCCTTATACTGTGGTATCATTCTCGGTGAAGGCAGGATGCTACTCAGGGCTAGGGTCATACCTGCCTGGGTCACATGATCCAAAAGCTCTTCCATCTCTTTTGTCATGTAGTCCAGGGAGGTATGTCTCAAGTCATTCACTCCAGCATGGACAATGACAGAGTCGTATTTGTACTTGTTGTGGAGTGACTTGAGTGCATGCATTATGTGGCGGATCCTGGCACCTGACAGGCAGCTGACTGTAATTTTCTCCTTGTTCAGCCTGGTGAGTGGGACATCAGTGTGCCTGACTATAGAGTCACCTATGACTAAAGTGTTGGGTACATTGTCTTGCCTTAGGGGCTGTTGTTGGATGGCACACTGGTGTTGTGAGCTATGTGTCACTTTGGGACTCACTTTCCAAGATTTCATTAAACAATCTGGTTAAAAACTCCACTGCCATTTCACCTAAACACCTCTATGCTTCCACCGGTATGTCATCTGGACCAACAGTTATCCTTACTTCCTCCTTGCTAATCCATTGTACTTCATGAGTCACTATCCCCACATCATCCAACCTTCTCTCCCTCTCATTCTCTTCATTCATCAACCCCTCGAAGTACTCTTTTCATCTCCTCAACACACTCTCCTCGCTTGTGAGTATGTTTTCCTCATTATCCTTTATCACCTTTACCTGCTGCACATCTTTCCTAGGTCAGTCCCTCTGTCTAGCCAATCAGTACAGGTCATTTTCTCCCTCCTTAGTGTCCAACCTTTCATACAACTCTTCATATGCCTTATCCTTAGCCTTTGCCACCTCTCTATTTGCCATGCACCTCATCTCCTTATACTCCTGTCTACTTTCGTCATCTCTCTGACAATCCCACTTCTTCTTTGCCAACCTCTTTCTCTGTATACTCTCCTGTCCTTCCTCATTCCACCACCATGTCTCCTTGTTGTCCTTCCTCTGTCCAGATGTCATACCAAGTACCTTTCTAGCCGTCCCCCTTACTAGCTCTGATGTAGTTGCCCAGCTATTTGGTAACTCTTCACTGCCACCCAGTGCCTATCTTAATTCTTCCCTGAACTCCACCTCACAATTATTCCTTTTCAATTTCCACCATTTGATCCTTGGTGCTGCCCTCACACTCCTCCTCCTCTTCTTGATCACCAACGTCGTCCTACAAACCACCATCCTATGCTGCCTAACTACACTTTCCCCAGTCACCACTTTACAGTCTCCAATCTCCTTCAAACTGCCCCTCCTACATAAGATATAATCCGGCTGTGTACATCTTCCTCCACTCTTGTATGTCACCCTATGCTCCTCCCTCTTGTTAAAATACGTATTCACAACAGCCATGTCCGTCCTTTTCACAAAATCCACTACCACCTGACCTTCTGCATTCCTTTGTTTAACACCATACCTACCCATCACTTCCTCATCCCCTCTGTTCCCTTCACAAACATGCCCATTGAAATCTGCTCCAATCAACACTCTCTCATCCTTGGGTACAGTCATCACTACTTCATCCAACTCACTCCAATATTTTTCTTTCTCATTCATCGCACACCCAACTTGTGGAGCATATGCACTAACAACATTCATCATTACACCATCAATTTCCAGCTTCATAAACATCACTCTATCCGACACTCTTTTCACCTCCAAAACACTCTTAGCATACTGTTCCTTCAGGATAACTCCTACGCCATTTCTCCTCCCATCCACACCATGATAAAACAATTTGAACCCACCTCCGATACATCTAGCCTTACTCCTCTTCCATCTGGTCTCTTGCACACACAATATACCAACCTTCCTTCTGCCCATCATATCAGCTAACTCTCTCCCTATACCAGTCATACTGCCAACATTCAAAGTTCCGACCCTCACTACTACAGTCCTAGCCTTTCTCCTCTCTTCCTGCCTTCGGCCATGCCTTCCGCCTCTTCTCCTCCTTCGACCAACAGTAGCCCAATTTCCGCCAGCACCCTGTTAGCTAACAGTACTGGTGGCGGTCATTGTTAACCCAGGCCTCGACCGATCCGGTATGGAAATATTTACTGGTATCCGCTTGAATTTTTTTGGCGAAGTTTTACTCCGGGTGCCCTTCCTGACGCAACCCTCCCCATTTATCTGGGCTTGGGCATCCCCCAGTGGCTGGGTTACATTTCCATACTAAAGAAGGAAAAAAAGCAGCAGCAATACATAGTACAGTCTTTGGTAATTACAGATATTTCAAATTCCAAGTAACAGGCCCCTTCTACTGTATGTAAACAAGGACAGCAATGACAGTGATACAGTACAGACAAGAGGTTACAAACAAACAAATAAAATTTGTCTTTCTCTTTGAAACAAACTGCATAATGCACAGACAGTATTGTTTCATGATGATACGGTTCATGTTGTAGAGAAAACAATGAAAGTGGCAACCACAAATAGTTCATATCGTTATAAGAAAACCTTTCTACAGTCTAGATATCTAATGAAATACACAACTATGTGCAATTTAAATGCATATCATGTATATGGGGTTTTTTTTGTAACAAATCCCTATATTTATATATTGAGGGATTTGCGGACTCCTGGCTTTTGGTTACTTACTACGTTTGTTATTTATTGCCTTTAAAGGGACAATCCCAGGGATTTTTTTGTTTTGATTCAGCCTTTGTTTACATTTCAGGTTTGCCTTTTTGAGCATGCTCACCTTTGGCTGAGGGGGGTGGGGGAAGATTGCCTGCAGGAAGTCTCTCAGGTGTTAGCCCCATTCCATCACAAACTGCTGTTGTACTCACAACAGCCCTCCCTGTAAGCCATTCATTAGTTTAATCTGTGCATTTTATCCATTGAAAAAATGAGCCTTTCAGGCATTTCATGACCTGACTGCTGCTGCTACTCTAGAAAGCACAGCAGTAATGCAATGCTTTTAAAGGGGCATTATTTTGTTTCTAAAATCAGTTGCTTGCTGGAGTACTTTGTTTACCTTTTAGTGCAGTGTAAGTGACATGTTTAAACAGAGGCAGGATTTTCAGAGAAGCT
>NC_056745.1:1336634685-1336764685 GCF_019279795.1 Protopterus annectens
TTTACTGTAGGCACTTCCACAGTGTCCGTGTTGAATGCATGGCAACAGTGAATGCTGACATCGGGGGGGGGGGGGCGTTAGGTTACACTTGCAGAGGTGAACATGTAGGGCTGTGAAGGGTGAAAGTGCATGTAAGCAGTGCACAATTCCAAAGTTCTGTTTCTTCCTCTTTATTGTTTGTTGAAGTGTATCAGATCTGTCCGCATTAATTTAAAATTTATTTTTTAAATTTTTGTCCTTATTTGCATGATGCGGCGCTTAGTCCAAGCATGAGCAACAAAAGAATGAATGGTAGGTTTCTCTGTGTTGTTATGTAACTATTCCTGTGGCAGCACATGCATGTGTTAGGGCTGGAATATAGATGGCCCTGGGTTAGACTCCAGGCTGTGCAACCTTTCCTTTCCTTTCCTTTTTATGGTCTATGTTTGTGTGATGTCCTGAGAGCAGAGGAAATATCTGTTTTGCCTGTGCTTACCTTATTTATGCAAAGGTGCGTGGAGGTGTGCATAGCTGTTCACAGTGCACTAATGAGCAAGTAACAGGTGTGTTTAATAGATGCATGTTATAGCATAAACAGATGAATTGCATGTTAGTCAACCAATCCAAGATGGCGGAGCTGTTCAACAATGTATAAAGTATCCATGTAGCCTCCATCCTGGTTTTTCCTTTATCCTTCAATACCATTGGAGTACAGATAAGGACATTTTCACAGAAACAATGCTAGGAACTACTGCAGCTATTCTACTGCTGCAACTATTCTACATCTGCATGTGCTAGAGGCTGAAACCAATGCTGCTGGTGCTGCTGACAACAGGCCTAGGCCGAGAAGAAGAAGAGTGTTCGGGCCCAGAGTAACTTTCTAGGTGCTACATGAGCTGGAGATTGTAGAGAATTACACAGTGGACAGGGACACATTACAAGAACTCTGTGAGCTCTGCCGTTGTTAACTCAGAGCCAGAACCAACCAAGGGGAACCCATCCCAGTGGAAACTAAGGTATGTGTAACCCTTAGAATATTAGAAACTGGTACCTTTCAAAGACCAACTGTGGAAATGATGGGTGTGTCACAAGTATCAGCCTCGAGGATCCTCCACCAGTTTCTGGATGCTATGCTGGTACATGCCAGTGAGCATGTATTTTTCCTTGTAGTTCTGAAGAGCAGGCCAGCAATATGCAACTGTTTTGCCATGTAGCGCACTACCCTGAAGTACTGTGTGCCATAGATTGCACTCATGTACACATTAAGGCACCACCTGGTGAACAGGGTAGAATCTACATTAACCACCAGGGATACTACTTCATCAACTGCCAAGTAGTGTGTAATGCCCAGGTAATTATCTTGAAAGTGTGTGCTGTCAACCCAGGCAGTTATCATGGCTCCCATGTCTGGCAAACATCACAGCTGTACCAAATGTTTGCTAGAGAGGACATCCCACAAGGCCATTTACTGGGGGATGCTGGCTATGCCCTGGAAACATGGCGGATGACACCCATCAGAAGTGCACACCCACCCACAGAAGAATGCCATAATGAGGCCCATGGTCAATCTAGAAACATCATAGAGCATGTGTTTGGGCTTCTGAAGTCACAGTTCTGGTGCCTAGATATATTCAGTGGAGCCCTGCAGTATAATCCACACACATGTGCACAAGTATTCACAGTATCTGCTATGCTCCACAATCTGATCCTGTAGAAACAGCTGCAGCAGGATCAGCAAGGGGAAGGGGCACATCCCTCCACCAGTGCCTGGGTCACCACAGCCACAGTCAGAGGAGGACTCAGGAGTCCTGTCACTGTAGACAGATGTAGGCATGCTCAGTATGCCCTTGCTTTGGCTAAGAGACAATGCATAGCACATTCACTGACCACTTAGGGACCCAACACCTTTCTCCTACTCACATACATATAGTAAAATTGATGCCAGGCAACTCGCTTGACCTTTACCTCCCCATGTATTGGCTGTGTACTGCTTGCATCAGACAGAGTCAGCCCTGAAATAATGGTGTGTCAACTGCTGCATTTTCAGTGTAAGTCCTGAACCTGGAATGTATTCTTTAATAATATTATGGCATATCCTTGTATTTCCTAACTTGGTACAGTAAGCAAATAAATAGTTGAGAATTTGTACAGAAAGTACCTTAACATGTGACACTAGATACTTATATTTTCCATTAATAGGACTCAAGCATGAAATATTCACATAGTCATACCTGTGAAGAATTCTGATGTTACCTGCATGGCCTCGGTTTAGCACCATACCTTACTACTTGTAACTTAGTGAAGACAGAAGATAGAAAATGATGATACACATTACAGTTTCAGACTTCAGACTTGTTAGTGTCATAACAGTAACTGAACCTTGTTCCCCCCTCCCAAAAAAGGAGTGTATGTGTCTACACAGAAGAGCAGAATTGTGTATCCCACAGTTACTTCTCCAACGGCATGGCTTGCCAGTTTTTTGAGACTTCCACAAACCTACACATTCATTTCATGCAGGCCTTCCAACCTCTTGTCTCCCACATGGCCTGCCGATGTCATCTATTAGTTCACCTGCAGTCATGTTAAAATCAGACTTGTGCTGTGGTGCATGAGATAAGTACTGTGTTATGTAGTCTGTGTCCTTATATCAGTAGGGGTTCTTTTTTCAGTGCAGTCAAATTGGGAGGGGTTGCTTTGTATGTGGTGTGTGTGTGTGTGTGTGTGTGTGTGTGTGTGTGTGTGTGTGTGTGTGTGTGTGTGTGTGAAGGTGAGCTGTTGCTAGACTTTATAGTGAGCCTTTTACACCAGCCTGTGGGACACTGTTATCTTGTCCTGAACAGACACATATATTTCATTACTAGGTTATACAGTAAGCAAAAGAAGTTGGTGTCTACAATTACAAAAGTGAGAACCCAGACCTGGAAGACCCCCCTCCTCAGCCTAAACAAGCAAGTAAGACAACTTGTGCAATCTCTAACCCCAACCCTTATTTTCTCTTTTTTTTCTTTCCCCCACAGCACAGCAGGGTAGGCCTGGCCCACAGGATCCACCAGCCCCCACTCCACTGGCTATGGCACCAAGGCCCAGCACATCTAAGCCGCAACCTGGTAGCTTTCCTTGTACTGGCCCTGCACTACCTGGCCCCTCAGGTACTTCTGCCCCAGAGGACAGGCCTGTGGTCACTCTGGGAGCAATGGTAAAGTGGGTGATTTTTATTACCAAAGAACGTCTGGGGATTCTGCATAGGATTGTGTGCCACATATCTACCCCTGGTGGAGACACTACTCTCAATAACATAAGGAGATGCAGATGTCAGACACTGCAGCCATCAATGCAATGAGGTGACAGTGATGACAGTCCAGTGAGGATTATCATTGTCACCCAGCTTGACATCCATGGGTTTGCAAAGTTTACACCCTTATCCCAACCATGGTGTTCACCAACCTCTAGTGTTCATCACTGTCCCTGTCTCTTGTCTTGTATATCCTGTCTGTCAGCAATTGCTTCCTTACCTTGTCAAAGTTCCTGCCTCAGAAATACCTGTGTCCTTTCTCCAACATTCCTCTCTCTTCAAATAAATAAATAAATAAATAAATAAATAGGGCACCTGTCCAAAAAAAGAAATTGTCCCATACATAGCTGTCCATGCTGCACACACATCTACATGACACACTTGATTTGGTTCAATTGGCTATACAACATGATAATGCTGCTGTCAACTCTTTCTCTGGAGGTGACAGTCCAAATTCAGCTAATCGTCTGTACATACGATCAGTTTTTCAGGGCACATTCTCAGTATACTGTATGTCATATATTCACAATACATACATATGTTGTCTTCTCCCTCTAAGCAATAAAACCCTGGGGGCTCAGTGTTTTTACACACATATATCAACCACACTACAAAGTGTAATATATAATGTTGTGTGCTCACTCATGGACAGGACCATTTGGTGGTGGTGACAACCTTGTTCTACTAAACTAAAACATCCAACTATGCTCAGTAAGGGTACTTGTGTTTTTACACAGCTAGGCTTCTACACACCTAGGACACACTGTACAGTTAGGCTACTGGCCTCATATGAACCTATGAATCTATGTACCTATGCAGGCCTCACAACCTGTTGTCCTCCACATGCTGATGTCATCTAGCATATGTTCACCTGCAGCCAAGTAAAAGTCAGACTTGTGTAGTTATGTATGCATTAAGTACTGATTTCTATAGTCTGTATACTTAGATAGACAGGGGTTCTGTTCTGAATGCAGTCAACTGTGTGTGTGTGCGTGTGTGTGTGTGTGTGTGTGTGTGTGTGTGTGTGTGTGTGTGTGTGTGTGTGTGTGTGTGTCTACTCAGTAGAGTAGATGTACTATCCTACAGTTACTTCTCCAATGGCATTGGTTGCTAATCTTTTCATACTTGCAGATGCCTACACATCCATTTCATACAGCCCTCTCAACCGCTTGTCTCCCACATGGTCTGCTGATGTCATTTCACTATACGCTGACCTGCAGACATGTAAAAGTAAGACATGTGCCATGGCGCTAGTTTATAATACTGTTTTCTGTAGTCTGTGTACTTAGATAGATAGGAGTTCTGTTCTCACTGCAGTCAACTGTGTGTGTGTGTGTGTGTGTGTGTGTGTGTGTGTGTGTGTGTGTGTGTGTGTGTGTGTGTGTGTGTGTGTGTGTGTGTGTGCATGCGTGTGTCTGAGACAGATGTTACTTGACATTACAGAAGATCCTTTTATACCAGCATGCAGGACACTATCACCATATGCTCAACATACATTGCTGATGTAATCAATTATATCAGATAATTGCATGTCCAACTATCCCACCAGGCCATGATCAGACACTGGCTTGGAGCCCAGGCAGATGTCACCTTAGGTTCACAGGAAGTTACTAGGTAGAGGACTGATGACAGGTATGCTTTTGGGTATGTCTGGTAGGGACAGGGGGGGTGACGTTTGCCCCAAACTGTCTGGTAGCAGATTGGCGATGTCCTCAGGGTCAGTATGACTGGTAGTGTCTACTACTAGTTGGTCACAAAGCTGGGCCTTCAATTTTAGATGTCTGATGTAGCTAAAGAATGCATCCTGATTATGTTTATCTAGGGATGCTACTTTAGGTTTGTACATGGCTTTAGAGGACTTTTCAAAATAGCTAATCTCCCTGTTCAAGCTGTGGAGGGTGTATTTCCTCTGCTAAGTTCCCTCTTGTTCTTAGACATTACTTTATTCCACTTGTTGTATAACCTATGTATGCTTGATGCCCACTAGGGTGGCTTGTTTGCTTTGAAGAACTTGTTTTGATCTGTTCATGTTTAGCCAACTCTATACATTTGTATAACTGATTATACAGCCCAATTGTGTACACCTCTTTATAGCATTGTTGACAGTGGCAGCAGGGGGTTTGCAACTCTTTATGGCATCAATTAGGAGCCTATGGTTTGCTTTGGAGAAATGTTTCATCCTTTCTGCTCTTCAGGTGGTGTTGGGTATGATTGTGAATGTGAACAAAACTGAATTGTGATCTGAACTGATCAGGGGAGCCAACACTCAGGGGTTATTGCAGAGAACCACTATGTTGGTCAGCACTAAGTCTAGGACATTCAAGCCCCTTGGTGGGGGTGCAGACTATCTGTTACACAGCACGTATAATATTAACAAAGTCCTGGAACCTTAGGGTGACTGTGTTTTTGCACATATATGACTCCAAATTGATGGAAGGAGAGTTGAAATCATACATGACCAAGGTGTTTGGCTGTCTGGTGAGTGACTCATTTAGGTCCAAATAGGCAGAGTGATCCTTGTGGTTCAGGATGTGGGACCTGTAGCTATCTATGATATGGAAGGGGGGTTACATACAGTTAGTTGGAATTGGAGTAGCGCTACAAAGTCATAATCTTTGACTAGTCTTGCAGTGTATTTGTCTTTAATGAATATGTATTCATGTCCACCTTTGGTTCTTTCATGCTCATTTTGATGTGTGAATGTTTGGAAGGCACTGTACCTCTGCACGGCCAGTGTGCTCTCTGTGGCCTTGAACCATATCTCTGTGACTGCACAGACATGGGCATCTGCCAAGGTAAGGGATTCTTCCAGTGAGTGCAGTTTTATTTACACTCCATGCATTAAGCAGCATAACCTTCAGTTTGTCTGTGGTGTATACTTTTACACTGGGACTTTACTTCTGACATTGACTAAAAAGGCCACTCTGTGGGAGGCAAGCAACTTCATATAGTACAGGGAGGTATGTCTTTAGTCATTCACTGCAACATGGACTATGACAGAGTCATAACTGTATTTGTTGAGAAACATGAATGTGTGCATGATCTGATGGACCCTGAGACCTGTCAGACAGCTGACAGTGACCTTCTCCTTGTTTAGTCTGGTGAGGGGGACAGCTGTGTGTCTCTCACTATGGAGTTGCTTATGAGCAAGACATTTAGTTTTCAGTTGTTTTACCTGAGGGACTTATTGGCTGAGAAACTGGTGTTTGTATTATGTGTAGTGGATTCTGTTCGGTCTGTTCTGTGTGCAGTAGGTTTGTGCCTGGGAGGTCTCTGATCTTTAGTTAGAATTCTAGTGAGCACCTCCGTGAATGTGCATTTACATGTTGTGAGCTTATGTACAACAGGTGAATTCTGTTTGCTGATAACATGTTTGATATCTGGTTTGTTATTATATGAAATAATGTATTACAAATTCTTAGTATAAATACAGCTCTCATGTTGTCTTAGTTTGTTTTAGCAGTAACTGGTTGTTAGTATACATGAGGCAATTTCTCTGTTGCCTCAGGATGCCCATGTCCATCACACTGCCTGGACACATGGTGGGAAATTGCCCATCCATTATGGAAGGTACATACTGTAGTAATTAGTGGGGAGTGGGCTAGATGGACCACGTTTTTGTGAAAGACTATGGAAGGCTATAGTTATAAAAATGTGTCAGTGTTTCACAATGCACATCTGATTTGCTCACAGGGCAGCAGTGCAAGGTCTGATAAGCTACAGTAAACTGAGTGCAAACACTCCAATACACAATGCTGGGATACAAATGAAGGTAAACTATTTTAAACAAGTAAAACAAGGAAAAGACCAACAGGGA
Source organism: Protopterus annectens (assembly GCF_019279795.1). Taxonomy (NCBI): domain Eukaryota; kingdom Metazoa; phylum Chordata; order Ceratodontiformes; family Protopteridae; genus Protopterus; species Protopterus annectens. The sequence continues at coordinate 1,336,641,774 of NC_056745.1, forward strand.
GCCTTATCCAGCAATCCCCAAGTCATATGGGTTCTTGGCTGCACAGTCCTGCCACAGGGGTGCAGGTGAGCCTTCTTAATGTAAGAGGACTGGTTTTAGTGCTCCAATGATACCAGACAGTCTAGATTCAGTGAGCCTGAATCCAGTCTATGCTATAAATTGCAGGAGTGCTAGAAATCCAAAGTGCAGAAAATCGTAATCACAACAGAAAAACAAACATTTTAAATAAAGCAGCAATCCAGTAGAATACTCCAACAATTATCCTTTCAACAACACAAATGCAGATATACTAGGCACTAATGTAGCTATGTGCCCTGTACATCAGACACAAAGATTTTTTATCCCTGAATCTAAATGAGAGAAAACATGATATGGCACAATTATCATCACTTGCACAGGGTGCTGGGGGAGGGGAGCAGGAGGCCTAGGCTGACACAAAAGGTCAGTAAGTGTGTATGACAGAAAAGTAAAGCAGGCAGGATTTATGCATGTCTGTAGGGTCCTCCATGTGAAAGTGGAGTGTGAGAGTCTGCATGAACACAACCAAGCTCAGTGCTAGCTCTGCATCTTGGTATATTGGACAGGTGTGAGCCATGCATGGTACAGGTGGCAGTTCATCATTGTCACCCCCAACCATGGGAACTGGCTCCGCCAAGAGTTGCACTGGCACCTCTACACCCAAGGTCAGATGGAGTGCTGCTACCTGAGTGTGATCAATGTGTGCTGGACATGCTCCTTCATGGGAATGCCCAGGACCATGACTCTATGGCCTACCCAGTCTGGGTTTGGACAGCAAACTCCCCAGTTGACCAGCAGAAGTACTAGCACAACAGGATCATGATCAAGAATGCCCATGTTGACTCTCAGCAGATGTCGTGGCTGATCTATGACCATGAGGATGTCATTCTCCTCCCAACAGATGTTCCATCACAGACACTGCTCATTCCATGACAGACACCCCTCAGTCCATCACAGAGCCCTCATTCCAATGTATCATTCATCCGATCCAGGGAATTGGTGACACGATAGAGACATTCACACATGTCAGATTGTGCCACATCCACAACCCTGATCATTTGCCTGGAGCATCTTTCTGAATGTGCCTGTGCCTCCATGACAGCCCTAAATATAGGTTGAGTGACACTGGAAAAAACACCTGCAACAGATGGAGGAGGGAGCAGACCCCTCTGAGCACCCCTATCAACCCTTCTGCATTGCACCTCACCAACACTGGCTATGGCCATACTCAGCAGGAACTGAAGGTGCAGTAGCCATATTTCCCTGCTCATCGCCCTTCACCTGTCCTATATATATGTGGGGTCAGTGGACTGGGTAGACATAGGCCTACTGGCTGTGTCTGGGGAAAAAGAAAGGGGTGGTTGGATGTCAACCTCTGTGTCAGGTTCAACCTATGCATCCCCCGACTGTGTCTCAGTTTTTCTACCATCATCATCAGTGTCTGATGAGACACTGACATCAGGTGGCACAGGGCTCACACTCCCACTGTCATGACTACCTGTGATAAAAAGGGAGAACCACAGGCATACATTAATACCTGCACTACTATGGTGAAATATATGCTGAACAACTAACACTGCTACCACTATTACACTATTACAGACAGTACAGAAATATACACAACAGGCCTAAAATGACACATTAGATTACTAGAAATTGATCTGCAGTACTGAAATAACTTGATTTGGCTTACCATCTGCAGGAGGCCTACGATGCTGGATTTCTGATGGCCCCGAAAGTAGTTAAGCAAGAGTTAAGGCTAACATCATTGCATTTAACTGTAAGACAGGAAGTACTACATGTACTCTTCTCAATTAGCATGACATTTTACTTTAACAAGTATGTGGCTGACAACTCCCAACTGAGCTTATCACTGTACTAATATTCAATCCCCCCAAAAAAAATACAAGTGACACAGAAGTAACTTTTATTTCAGTTGTTCTACTATACAACAGTATTCAACTGATCATATAACAAAGCCTACTTGGAAGATCTTACTGGGACTGAGAAGGAGTTGCACCCACATCAAGGACATAACATGAGCCACTCTGCTGTGAGTTGTCCTGTGTCAGATGATTTACCAGGAATTCCTCACTGAGGATGAGAGGTGGTTCTGCACCAGGCCCACTCCTGGTTACCCTCTGGTCTTGGGCAACAGCAACTGTATGCCTCCATGCAGATGTGATCATGTCAGTGGCCCTGTGGCGCACCTGCTCATAAGTATGGCTATGGCCACCCGTGGCATTTATGTTTGCTGCCATATCCTTGGCCTCTCTCACATATTGGGATGACCCCTTCATAGAAGAAAAGCACCATGTTGATATAGCGTGTCCACTATTATGGTGTTTTCTGCCTTACTGAAGAGGTCTGTGCCTCATTGACATTTTTAGTCCCAAAACACAACAGAATGATAATACACATAACTATCCAATAACTACAAAGTAACTGTTACCATATAAAACAGTTACAGTAGGCAGTCAGTAGTACCCACTAGAAAAAACATAACACATATAACATATGTGAAATACTAACAGGCAAGATACAAAACAAGGAGAGTAGCAAAGGAAACACATCCTTGTATGTGCCATAGCAGTAACTCAACTGCCACCCCACAAAAGAACAATCCATTGCAGTCTGTGATATAACAGTAAATTCTCTTTGCTTCTCCCACCCACTAAAGAACAGGCACATGAACCATTTTGTTAATAAAACACATTGGAAATACTAAACATGTATTTAATGGATCTGTCCCAGAAACATTTGTACATGTGTCACACATCTTACTATTTTCATGCTTTGTCAATCATTTGTAACTCTGAAATGGCTTGACAAACATGGCCATGCCATCAGTACACTTCTAACTAATGCATACAGATAACAGTGTAAAAGGCTTTGCTTCACATTATTAATTAATATATTCCAGAATATGCATTACGTAGGTAAAAAATACAGCATATATGCTGGAGTTCAGTACTCCTCTGTAAAGATAGCTTGGAAAATAGTTTGCTTTGCTGAACTTGTAGCAAGTATCCTCATCATCAGTTTGTATAGCTACACATTTTAATTTTTATAATGGAGTAGATTATTAATGGACTGCATCTTTCTAGGCTGTGTTTCAGAAATGCTAATTACAGCATAAGCAGCTGAACTGCATGCTAATCAACTGATCTGGTGGTGCTATTCAACATGTTATAAAGCAACCATGCAGACTCCATGCTGTTTTTTTCTTTGGATTTCAAAAGTAGTGGAGTAGAGATACAGAAAGTCTACACAGACAGGATGTTAGGAGCTGCTGCTGTTGCTTAACTCATTTGTATGTGCTACAGGCTGCAGGCAATGCTGCTCCTAATCAGCCTAGTTCGAGACAGAGAAGAGTTTTCAGACCACATTTAACTTATCACAACATGCATGATATGGACATTGTAGAGTACTTTAGGGTGGACAGGGACACAATGCAGGAATGCTTGCAACCTCTGCTGGCCTCAACTCATTTATCTCCCCATGTATTGGCTGTGTACTGCTTGCATCACAGTCAGCCCTGAACTAACGCTGTGTCAACTGCCACATTTACAGGGTAAGTCCTGAACATGTACTGTATTGTATAATAATATTTTGACATGTCCTTGTATTTCATCAATTGGTACAGTAAGCAGCTACAAGGTGGGTGATTTTTACAGAAGTTAATGTCACATGTGACAGCAGAGACTTATTTGACTTGTATGTGTCCATTAGCAAGTAGTAGACCTCAGGCCTCACAGATTCACACATTGATATCTCCCCAAAGTAATGATGATCACTGCATGCCCTCAGTTTAGCAAAGTATGTTTGAAATGGGAAATCATAACACAGACGTTTGAAAATAATGAGACACACAGCAGTTTCTTGCTTTACCACCCTCACAAGATCAAACCAGCAGTATGCAAAACAAGGAGAGTAACACAGTTTTGTTTGTGCCATAACAGTAGCTCAGACTGGGTCCACCCCCCCTTAAAAGAACATTATACCCTTGCATGTTCCATGATGGGAACCCACTTTTGCTCCCCACATCCAACACAGCAGTCTATGCTTGTTTGTGGCATTCAACCTTCCATTAATTTGATGGCAACTGCATATCATATTGTCCCTAGTGAATATCCTTAAACATTTTAAGGTAAATGATATAGACTGGCTTACATATTACATGTCTCTGAGTACTGGTTAGATAACTGATGAATGACCAAGAAATACAGAAAGTTAGGACACAGCTGTATATCTGCAAGGAATAATCATAGCTGGTTGTGTGACCAGTAAGTGTAGTGTACCACATCCAAATATATTATATAGAATACATTTACAAATATCAGGTCATGTCTTGATGTCAGTGTGCATTCAGTTGAACTTGGTTGTGTGAGGAATTACGTTGTGTATTTGCTGCAAAGGTTTTTGTGGGGCAAAGATGGATAAGTCCCCCTTCTGATTTGTGACAGTGCATTCCAGTGAGAGCCGGGCTCTAGACCTATTGACTTCATATCTTATCTCATGTACACTAGGAGTTTGTACTGTGTATGTCATAGATTGATTTTCTGCATTTGAACTAATTTTTTTCTGTTTTTTGGGGGGGGCACTGTTTGCGCAATGCACTGCTTAGCGCAAACAGCTTTGGCTATGTGCATTTTGTTTGCTTGTAGAGTGGCAGTGCACAAACCGCACAAATGGTCCTCCCTCATAGACAGGACCCAGACAGTCACACATGTACACCAGATGCATTCAGTTAATACTATTGCCGATAGCGTATACACATTTCCCTGTAGCACACACTGTAATGCAACATGTTTACGAAATCGTAAGTGATGTGCAACACTTTGAAATGTTGCAAATCCAGAAAGTGCACACTCTCAGTAAGCGCAATATCTGCAATTGGTGGGAAAGCATTATTCTGCATTGGTCTTGATCTATGATAGGCATGGCTAACATTTCTGGAGATTTTCTGAGATTCTGTGCTCAAAGATGGGGTGTCCAGGAATCCAAAGTGTTTACTGGACTCCTAGTCAATGAACATGGGCCCAGGCTGTTGCAGAGGGACTATCGTGGCTCAGAGTACAAGACAGGTGCATGGAACAGTCTGGCCTGGGCTCTGACCAGTGCTACCAGTATCCCCTGCACTGATGAGCAATGTAGTAACCACTACAGAGACCTCAGGATTAGGAAGAGGGATACCCTCAACTGTTAGATTGAGGAATATAGGATTGGTGACACCCCACAAATGTATATGTATCACTTACAGAGACTAATTGTCAGAATTAAAAGGTGGATATATAGTCAGGATTTGTATACTTAATGGTATTCTGTTTTTTTCTGCAGCCATCACAGACTGGGCACTGAATGTGTGAACACATGCTGCTAGATTGACATGGATGTGAGACACATGTGGTATGTATGCATCCCAACAGTGGGGTTATTTTAGCACTAAAAGTTATGACCCATTTATTTGTTACTTATACAGCTGTATTACACTGAGCATTCATTTCTTAACTGTAATAGGGAAGTATGCATGCATTACTCTAAAGGGTAAAACAACAGTTAATTATTACAAAGAAGTTATAGGTTGTGCCTTCAAAATCCACACTTCCCAAATATATTAAATATATGTAAAATATATTAAATATGTCAAGGTTTCATCAATATTGCACTGTAACATCAAAGATGTAAGGCAGTGTAACCACTGACTTGCTGTAAACTGTAATCAGTATATTTGGACCACCCATATGTGCAATGTATGCACACATCAAGGATTGCTTACTGCAGTCTGTAGTATATTGTGCATCAGCTATAAGCTGGGTAGTCTGAAAAACAAAGGTATTTGTTAGGAGTCTGTAGTCAAAAGTAAAGATAACAGAATAGAGTAAAGTAATTGTATCAATGCTTTGTGTGTCACATATGAAGTTACTAATGTTCTCCCTTTTTTTTCTCTCACCCTAACCCATTTATCTCTTTTTGTATGCTTAATATTTTCCCCCCACAGCACAGTGGGGTAGGACTGTTCCACAGGATCCACCTGCCTCACTCCCCTGGCTACAGCATCACTGCCCAACACATCTGGTGCAGTACCTGGTAGCACCCTTCTGCTGTCCCTGCACTACCCAGCCCCTCAGGTAGATCTGCCCAAGAGGACAGGCCTGTGGCTCCCTCCGGGGGCACTGGCAGAGAGAGAGTGAGTTTATCACCCATGACGAACTGCCAGGGATGGTGCACAGGATTGTGTGCCACACTGTTGGTGCATGCCTATGCTGGCTGGAAACACTGCTCTCCATCACTGTATTAAATATCACAAGGAGACACAGACATCAAACACTGCAGCCATCGGCACAGTGAGATGACAATGGTGACAGTCCAGTGGGTGAGGACTTGATTATCACTGTCAACCAACCTGACATCCATTGGTTTGTGATATCCCCATCCTAACTCTATCCATGGTGTTCACCCACCTCATGTGTCTGTCCAAGTCTCTTAGGAAGTGCAAAGGTGGTTGACAGTGAGACTCTAGTCCTCACCCTGTGGACTGTCATTACTGTCATCTCACTGCTTTGCTGGCTGCAGTGCCTGATATCTGCACCTGCTAGGGTGCTCTGCACTAGGATGGAGAGCATGTGCTCCATCAGATATAGGTGTGCACCAACAGTGCAGCACACAGTCCTATGCAACATCCCTGGGAGTTCATCATGGGTGATAAACTCATCCCCTCCACCACTGCACCTGGAGGGAGTCAAAGGTCTGTCCTCCAGTGCAGAACTACCTGAGGGGCCGAGTAGTGCTGGGGCGGCAGAGGGGTTGATACCAGGTACTGCACGACATGTTGAGCAGTGGTGCTGCAGCCAGTGGAGGGGGGGGGGCAGGTGGATCCAGTGGGACAGTCCTACCCTGCTGTGGGAAAAACAAAAAATGAAAAAGTAAATGCACACAAAAAAGGAAAATAATAGACAAAAAAGAGAGAAAATGGTTGGATTGAAAGAAAAAAAGGGACAACATTAGTAACTTCATATATGACATACAAAGCATTGATACAATTATTTTACTCTATTCTGTTACCTTTACTTTTACCACTACGAACTCCTCTAACAAGTTTCTTCCTAAGACTACCCAGTTTATAACAGAGGCACACTGTAGTACGGATTGTAGCCACCAATCCTTGATGTGTGCATATATTGCATATATGCATGTTCCATTTATACTGATTACAGATTAGAGAAAATCATTTGTGGCACTGATATAGATGTATGAAGTTACTTTCTGATAATGATGAAAATCTAACAGTATTGTATATTTGGGAAGTGCAGATTGTGAAGCCACAACTGATGACTATGCTAAAATCCTACACTGTTCTTTTGTCCTAAAGACTACTGCATACATACTTTTCCTTTTGCAGTTTAGAGATGCATGCCTACTGTTATTTGAGAATATGGCACCATTGCTTTGTGCTACAGACTACGACATGCATAGTTTATTTTATAGTTGGGATATACATGCTCAATTTAATACAACTCTATTCAATACCAACTAAGCGATTCTTAACTTTTAATGCTACAAAATGACTATACAAATTATTATGATTATTAAAATACTATTTAGACAGTAATGTTCTGATGCATACATACCATATGCTTCTTGCATCCTTACTAGACGCTTAACATGGGATCAAACATGTGAGACTCTCTCCTCAGCATCTGTAGTAAAAAACAGAACAGAACATCATTATGAATACCAGTCTTGACTATATTCAGCTCTTACAATTACTTACTGAAATTGATACTTACACATCTTTGGGGTGTGCACTGCCTGACATTCCCTGATCCAAAGCTTAAGGGTATTCTGCTTCCTCCTCTGGAGGTTATCAAAATTATCTCTGCATTGCTCACCTGTGTGGGAGATACCGGTTGCACTGGTTAAGGCCCTGGCAACACTATTCCAGGGTTCAGATTTATATTCTGAGCTGAAACAGTCCTGCAGCAGTGATCTGGGCCCATGTTCTCTAACTAGGAGTCAACAAATATCTTGGACTCCTGGACACCCCAACTCTGTGGCTGAAAGTACACACCCTCTACAGCAACTCCAGACATGCTTGCCATAGTTAAAGCTCAATGTCTAGCATTTCCTGCCAATTGCAGTTTATATGGTGCTGTTTCCCACCTCTTCCATGTCTTGTACTTACTGAGAGAGCGATTATTTTGAAATTGCAACATTTGGAAATGTTGCGCATGACTTATCATTGTGAAAACATGGTAGGCGAGGATGTGCACTGAAGGGCACCATGTTTGCACGATAGTAAGTGATGTGCAACAGTGGTGAACAATGCAATTTCTAGCTGATTAGGTATACAGGCACTTGTGTAAATGGGCTAGTCAATTTTATCATATATACAGTTCTCCTACACCTGCAGATATTGCAACAAGAAGAGTGAAAAAAATAGTTGTGTGTCTTGCATTTTATTGCTATAATCTGAAATCTCACAACATAGGTTCATAGGTGTGTACTAGGCTAATGGCCCTGGGGCCTTTACAAGCCTAGCCATAGGATTACTCTGGCATAGCACCACCCGACCTTAGTTCCCAGTGCCTCTGTTGAGTAGAGCCACTGGTGTTATCCCCGGGGTGAATTTTCTGTTTCCCATCCACTCATCAAGATTTCTCTTGAAGAGGGTCAGCGAGGTTCTCTGCTTGATATGTATGGGAAGTCTGTTCCATAGCATGGGCAGTCTCTGGATTATGAACCTGTCCCTCTAGCATGTTCTGTTAATTGTGGTAATGAGGTTGAGGTCTCTGGAGCATGTGGTTTGGAGGGATTGGGATTTCTTTAGATGTAGCATTTCTAACAGAGCTGGGTCAGACATGGCTTTGTAAGTCAAGCAGAGATCACCTCTTAGTAGGCGATATGAGACAGAGAATAGTTGGAGTTTTTTGAGTCTGTCCATATAGGACAAGTGTCTAAGGCCTAGGATCCTCTTTGTGAGGTACTTCTGCGGCTTCTCCAGTTGTTGCAGGTGTCTAGTGAGGTACATTCCAAATGGGGAATTGTACTTGATGATTGGCCTAATGAGGGAAGAGTAGAGGGAGACAATGACCTCTTTCTTTCTGGATGCAAAACACTTAGTAATGCGATGTGCCACATAGAAGGATTTTCTGACCACAGTGGCAATGTGGTGATCAAAAGAGAGGTTGCTGTCAACCTGTGTTCCCAGATATCTTATAACATCTTCTGTGTTCAGTGGAGTACCATCAATGTGATAATTCATGGGAACCAGGTTTTTCCCCAAAGGGATGACATCATTTTTTGGCATTGAGTTCAAGGCCATGGTTCTGACACCAGTCGTTGGTCACAGTGAGGCCTTTATGTGTCAACATCACCTGGGGAATTAATAATAGCTCCCAACTTGCAATCATCTGTGAATTGTCAGCCAGAGTCCCTTCATGTCAGCCTGGAGTTCAGAGAAGTGGATACCAAACAGGAGAGGACCCAGGTCCGAACCCTGTGGGACTCCACTCGTGACTAATCATCAGTCTGACTTGGAGTCAGCTACTTTCACACTGTGGGTTCTGTGAGCCAGTTTGCAACCCACCTAGTGATATAGGGGTTAATGCCAAGCTTAGTGAGTTTTTCTATGATTTCTGAGTGGGGAATGGTATCAAAAGCCTTGGCCAGATCAAGGTAGGCTGTATGAACCACCTTGCCTTCATCCACAGCTCTGGTGACTGACTCAAAGAAATCGACCAAGTTGAGCAGGCATGATCTACCTTTTACAAAACCAAACTGTGTGGGATCCAGAGTTTGGAGATTCCCTATATCCTTGTTTATTAGGTCCATGATGATGCGTTCCATAGGTTTGCATATCAGACTTATCAGGCTAATGGGGTGATAGTTCCCAGGGTCTGTAGTCGCTCCTCCTTTGTGGAGAGGGATAACTGTAGCAATGTGCCATTCAGCAGGAACAAAGCCTGAGGTGAGGCTGTGATTGAACATAGCACACAGGTGAGGTGCCAGTTCACTCTGTAGTTCATGTAGAACACAACCAGGGATATTGTCAGGTCCCATAGAAGCTGTATTCTTGGCCTTGGACAGTGCTGTTTTAACCTGTGCAGCAGTAATACTGGGTGCCTGGCAATCTACTGGTATTGTGAATGGTCCTTTGGGGGGGAGGGGGGTAAAGTTGGCACTGAATCTGTCTGCCAGTATACTGGCAATATCTGTTGGCTCAGTATAGGAGGTACCATTGTGCAGTAGCTCGGAGCAAATCTGGGTATTGCCATGGAGATTCTTTACATAACTATAAAAGGCCTTGTGGTTGTCTTTACTATCTGCTGCAATTCTGTTTTCATACCTAACTTTAGAAGATTTGATGGGAGATCTCAGCTTCTGGTTGACGCAGATAAGGGAGTTTTTCCAGTTTTGGGACTTCGTTTATGGCAGGGGACCACCAGATTAGCTTCCTTTGTTTGGAGGAGAGTGTCTTGGTTCTACTGGGTATGGTGAGATCCATGCATTTGTGTATGTGTTCGTACAGTGCATTGGTGTATGATTCTGCAGTCTCACAACTATTCTCCATTTGCATGGGTGCCATGAAGTTAGCCACCTCTGTTTTTAGGATCCCAAAGTTAGCTTGGAGAAGTTTTTTATGGCGGTTACCTTTGCAGTACAGTAAAACAAAACTTGCACACCCTGTACTAGAACCTTGTACCATCTGCACTCCACCACCACACTTAACACCTGCTGCTATGGGATTAGTGAGATGGATATCTGCTATCCTAGTAGTTTTTCTAATGTTCTCATTGTTAACTGTAGTGCAACGTTGCTTACCGTGGTTGTGCAATCTACAATATCATTAACTGAATTCATCTTGTTCATATGTATGGCTGTCTGGGTCCTGTGTTCAACCTGGGTGGCCCATTCCTTCAGTCTGTGTACTGCTGTGCTTCATGCAAACCAGCTGAGCATAGCTAAACATGTTTATGCCAAGCAGTTCATCGCACAAACTCTGGCAATAAAAAAAAAAGAAAATACAAAAAAAATAAATAAATAAATTAAGGATAAAACAAATTAAAACACAAAAGGCACACTGTCCACAGTTTTGCTGAATTCCCAGATATTTGCATCATATATTTGGCCTGTTCCTTGTAAAATGGGTGGTTTATTGTGACATCACTGAAGATTGCAGTCAGTACATCATGACATATACATTTGTGTTTCATACTTCATGTCTTTCAGAAATGCATGATTGCCCTGGAATGATCCACATTCACTATACAGGTTCTGTGGCCAGTAACACTGGGGCAAGCTGTGAAACCGTCCCTATGTGCCATGCATCATTAATATTCATGGTGCTAGATTGTGCGATGCACAGTATCTCTTACTGGAATAAACTCCATGTAGGCTGTGCGTGGAACCTACACAGAGTTTATTGAATGTGGCAGATTGAACAGTAAAAGGTCCATCCTGTGTAGCTTGAAGCTGATTTTGCCAAACAGGAATATGGACTGCCACCCTGTGTCCTACAGTATATTCTCACATTATCACTTTGAAATCATACAAACCCTAATATATGTGTCAGCCTCATAAACTGCCTAAGCAAATTCCTAAAATTAAGTACAAACTCTACAACAGACCCAATGAAAATTTGTTTCACCCTCTGGCACATTTTGAATTACATCTAGAGGATTTCTTACCATATGACCATAAGGGTCCCAATACTACTTAAACTGATTTGTGAATGCTGTCTGCATCATTTAAAAGTAGAGTTAAACCTCTCCACCAAACCATTTGATTGTGCATGGTAGGAGTAGCATTAACTGCTTTGGCTCACAACGTTTCCACAAATATATCAGCAAATATGACATAAGGTTAGCCCTTCAATCTGTGAGTAGGTTTCAGGGAAAACCCATTATGCTGAACATTTCTAACATAGCATTTGTCACCTTTTCTGCTTCAACAGAGGACAAAGCCACTGCATCAGGGTACCTAGTAGAATAAGCTACCACAACTAAGACATACATTTTACCTGTGATTCTTGGGCCACTAATGAGCCCTAAGATACCTATGGCTACTATTTGAAACAGTTCTTTAGTAACAGGGGAAGGTGCCAAAGCAACCTTTGCTTTGTCTTCTGCCTTGTCAATCTTTTGGCATCGTTTACATGTTTTACAGACTACTGTCACATCTTTTGCAAACCTGGCCAATAAAAATCTTGCATAAGCCTCCTCTTTGTATATTTTATGCACAGATGTCTTGAAAAAAGGATATCATGGGATATGTCCAGACATGCCAGATGGTAGGCCCCTGGAGTATCAACTGGTGTATCACTTCTCCCTCTAGTCCCTATTTAATAAATCTATACACCAGTACACAAACTCATTGTGCCATTGAAAGTCCAAAGTCTCCATGGCTACCTCCCTCAAGTTTTATAAGGAAGGATCTAAAAGCTATGCCTGTCAAAACTCTCTCTTCATGATCCTTCCAGTTCCCCTTCCAAAAGAAATATAGTATCTTTGGACAAGTTGTGTTTCAGATTTAGATCTAGTGCTATTAGTTATCCTGTCCTCTGAAGCCCATTTATCCATCCTTACACATGTATGTATGCTAAATCCAACCATCAATGCTCCTAACTCCAGCTCTGCACATTACCTTCTGAAACCCCCAACATGCATATACAGAACTGGAAAACTCAAATGGTTACACATTCGGTCAATACTTAGACTTTGCTCTTCTAAAGTACTAACATCTTTCATTGGTTATGCTAGGAAATTAAGGTATAATATAATAATATTCTTCATTCCAATTCTAAGGATATAGCCAATATGTTAGCAACATGATGCTCAATGCTTCAGCTTTCAGCATCGTAGCAGGGGACCATCAAGAATTATAGCAGATGGGCCAAAATCATAGCATTCATAATTCATATATGCATAAATATGGGCCTCAGGGGTAGGGGCATAATGTATAAATTTATGCTGTTGGAGGGTACAACCTATAAATTTAGGACCCTTGTGGTTCTAACAGATGGACACCTACACAGATGTACCAGAAAAGTATATCCATACTTCACCGTGACAAGTTACAAATGGACACTTCCATACAGCACAAAAGTGCCAAGTGACCACCACCCTTACAATCAGTAACCATCACCAGTATGAATCTGTGACGTATAACATTTTATCGAGTCAGAAATTACAGTCAGCACATACTATTACAATTCACTTTACAGAGCTGAAATTCATTATTACAATGATCACAATCAGAAATCCACTGTAGAACTGAACATCTTAAAGAGTAAATGTACAAAGTGAAATACAACATACTAGTACCAACATGTGACAAAGTTAACAAACTGCAGTAATATAGTGAAATAACTTTGACAACACTTTAGGCTGTTGTTTGTGTGCCAAGAGAACCATTATTATGCTAAATGGTCTATATTGAACTGCACAGCTGGTTTTATTGCTGCTTCCAGTACAGGTTTTGGTTCTAATGATTATAAACAGACTCGTTTTTCATTGATTTATGGAAATAAGTCCATTAGGAGTAGCCAGACTCATGAAGTGTGCCAAATCTGACCCAATCTTTTTTACCATACTAAGATTTACCATACTCAGATTCAGCATTAGAATGCAGCCAGCATAACAGTATCAACATAAATATGGATTACTCAGGAACGAGGAGCTTTGTGCAACATTTTAATACATTATCATTGGAGTCACAAACTGAGACATCTGATGGTTGATATGCTGAGAACTGTTCTCTCAGTTTACAACTGTCTATTGTGTTAATGCACACCCCCAGCTGGCAAGCCAAGTCTACAGCAAATTTCTTAGAGGCTTGTAACCTATGTTTAAGATCAGGTGATGTAGAAGCATTTTTCCATAGTGTTTTGCAAAGGCAACTCTGAATCTTTTTTGTCAATCGCACTTTATAAAATTTTTTACAGCCTTTATAATAAAATTAGTTTGAACTGCAGAGCCCAAAAGAACATCTTTGTGTTCTTTGGAGTAGTCGTCCTCCAGTGGCCCCATTTGTAGCCCATCAAATGGAAAAATGTTCTCAGTTGTCTCTAAAAGAGAGATATCTATTGTTTTAAGAAGGGATACTGCAGCTTAAGGTTGTAGCAGTCTGCCAGCATACAGCTGTAGTAATGCTGCAGTATCAGGATGTAATGCCAGACACTGGTTCTGTCTGCTGTGCATCTTTATATTATAAGTTTACAAGGCCTCCCATCCATATTTAAGAAACAGAAAACTTAACTGCCATGCCGTAGCTTTCAAGTTTCTCAGAAACTGCATTGTGCTGTGCACTTCTCAAATGCCAGAAAGTAAAACAGTAAGACTGGTCACATAGCAAACATACGTTTTACAACTTTAATAGACTTAACCACCTAGATGGGACATCTTTAATGATAGCGGGTGATTCATCCTCACTGAACAACATATAGTCTTTCAGCAACTCCTGGCTTTGCCACTTGCTGGGAAGTGACTGTAAATATCTGAAAGAAGTTCATTGATGAGAAAGGATAAGGTTTTAACAGCAGACTTGCTGATTAAGTCTGCCAAGTTGCACATACAGGCAGTATTAACAATATTACGGTTAGCCATCTTTAGCCTAGATACCACTGGATTGTTCCTTTTTTATTATAGATGCTGAATTGCTGGAAGGAAAAGCAGCCATGTTACCAAGAGGATGTTAGAGGTTTCTAATATATGTATGAGACATAAGTACACATGTTGCCCTTTTTCAGATGTTCACAGTGGCATAGTAAGAGATTTTATTCAATTATTTCCAGTGATCTCAAAGAAATCAACCAAAATAACCAGAATTGTCTAGAACCAGTGATTGTACTTTGATCCATGTTAACACAGATGTCAGTTTCCTGACCATGGAAGGAGCTTCTTCTTGATATTTCTTTCCCAGCCTGTCTCTGGCTATACATGATGCCTCTGTGGCACTGCATGACTTTTTTATTACTACTTCATGGTCTACATAGTAGTTTTTCATGCATTTTAAAATTTACCCAGTCTGAGTTTGAAAATGGTCAGTACTGATCAATGCACTATCCTGGTAAACATACCTTAATAAATAAATGATAAGCTGCAGCAAAGGATAAGTTATGGTCTGCAAACGTGGACAAAGTTTGTTTCTGCCTTAATAACCTGCAGGCATGATCCTTCCACTGGCTTATTTTGTGTTCTGAACATGATTTGCTGTATTCTGGTGATTTTATGAATCTCGTTATGGATGGTAAAAATCACAGATGCATTTTTTTACTGAATGCATGCATTGGTCCCATGTTACTCTCCCTCTCTCACTCAGTCATAGAATATCTTCCAAGAATTCTAGAAAGATCTGTATTTTCATTGCTGCTTTGCTATACAAGAATGTCTGTTTTCCCCTTCACCATCAAACAGTGTTGAAACATCAGATTTTATAAGACATAAAATGTCTTAGATCACAAGGTCATAAGTTAGTTTTCCATAATCACAATCAAAAAACTGTGCAATAAAGTATTTACTTTGCACAATGGGTGATTCTGCATAGTCACAGTCTAAAATTATTCTACAGTGACAAACTCACTGAGGTGGGCATAAGACTCTCAATAACTTGCTGGATTGCCAGCTGGCACACAGACAGGATCCAGGAAGTCAGGATTCCTTACCTTCCCTAAGAGACCAGTCACCAGTGGGGTAACTCATGGCTCTGTGCTGGGACCTCTCCTATTTGGGATCTACTTCTCAGGGGTAAAAGCTAATATTAAGGGCCTTTGGTTGACAAAGTTTGTAGATGACTACAAATTGGGAGCTATCATAGATTCCCCCCATGACAAAAACATCTTACAAGAGACTCTGGCAATGGTCATGTTTTTGTGTTAAAGTCACAGACTAAAACTCAATGCCAAGAAATGCATTATTGTGCCTTTTGAAAAAAAAAAAAAAAACGCCATCCAGGCTAATTACTCCATCAATAAGACATCCCTAAGAGTTGATCCAGTAGTCAGGGATCTCAGAACATATGTAGACAGTAATCTGGCCTTTGACCAACATGTGGCCAAAGTAGTAAGAAAAATCATTCTATGTCACTCAACGTTTAAGTAAATGCATGGCATCCAGGTCCAAGGAAGTCATAGTGCCACTTTATTTGGCCCTTATCAGACCCATCATTGAGTATAATGCCACCTTTGACGTGTACCTGGCCAGACATATGCAATATTTGGAATGCTCACAAAAGTTCCTTAGCAGAAGAATCCAGGGTATAAACACATTGTTCTATACAGATTGCCTTAAAACCCTTCCTCTATACTCTTTCTCGTCCAGGTTATCAAGAGGCGATCTATGCCTGGCACACAAGGCATCCTTAGATCCAGCTCTGATGGATCTTTTGCACATCCATGAAATTAACAGAAATTACATTTTGATTGTGACATAAATAAGAGATGTTGGCAAAACAGATGTGTCTCAGAGGACCACTATGCTCTGTAACAGGCTCCCTATCCATGTGAACCAGAGTTCATCCCCAAACCTATTTAAGAATGACCTTGACCAATGGAAGGGAAATCGGAAATTCACCCCGGGATTGACCCCTTGTCTCTGATAGACAGAAGCAGATAGTAATGGCCAAACATACATATCCCACTGCACATAACCTCTAGAAACTTTCGAACATACTCCCCTCTTAATAAATGCTCATGATACATATAATATATAGGGACACAACTGAGATGGATTGCATAGCTAGGCTTATAAAGACTCTGGTGGGAGTTAGCCTAATATACATCTACGAACCTACCACTGTTTGGTATACCTACATAAAGACAGTGAGTTATTAATCTGAATAGCAACAATAAAAGGGGTACAGTAATACTAGGACAGCAGGCTTACCTGTTTGTAATAGAGACTGGGATAATTCTGCTGTCACACTATTCTACTAATGATACTCCTACACAGGGCTGGATCCAGCAGAAGGCAACCTAGGTAGCTGGGGGGCCATAAATGTAAAAAAAAAAAAAAAAAAATGAAAAGAAACTTTTCTACCCACATATTCCACTTGGATGCAAATTGGGTCTGCTCAGCTACTCTGGTTTGCTCTGATTTCAGTCACTTGAACACAGAGTATTTGAGTCAATGAGAGATTTTCCCAGGGCTAAAACAGAGTAGCACAGAAAACACTGTCTTTAAATAGAGCCAAAATGGATGTCTCAACAGAAACCATTGACAAATTAAGCATTTTTTACAGCACAGAAAGCATGTTCTGTAAATGTAGCTAAAATGGATGTCTTTTCTGTTAATACAAGCATTTTAAAGGTCATGTTCAAAGTGGTGAATCAATGTAATAATAATAGTAACGGCCTTACCATTTTCCCATACATATCTTTGAGCTAGTGATCACTAATACATTATAAAATGAAATCTTACACATAATTCTTTAAGCATAAAAATAACTTTTAAAAGTCCTGCCAGAGCCTGAAACTGGACAATGAACATCTGCCATCATATTGTCTCAGCTGAGATATTTGGATCACTTTGATGATACTGTTTGTCAGCAGCACACAAAGCAGAATAGCTTTCTGTGCCTAATGCATTCTTCCTTTTCCCCGAAATGTGTGAGTTCAGGGTACTTCACTTTTTGAAACCATTGTAAAGCAGTTAGTTTTCTGCTAGCCTCTTAATTTAATTAATAATTTAGTAGATAAATTGCTTACAACTGTATTCAATTCTTCAATTAAATAATTTAAGCAATGCTCCTAGAATGACATCAGTACATCCTGAAAGACGTACTACATTGTAAGAGAAAACCAATAAGCTTGCAGTGTCCAGTTTCTGGCCTTGGTGGGATTGTTAATAGTTATTTTTGTGCTTAAAATGTTATGTAGAACATTTTGTTTTATAATGTATTAGTAATCTCCAGCCCAATGATACGGACGGGGAAAATGGAAAGGCTAATTAACAATGATTTGCCACTTTGAAAACTATGTTTAAAATTGTTACTGATATCATCTTTTTTTGCTTTTCTTTTTTAGCTAAATGAACTTTTCAGAAGCCAATGCCACATTGTTTGTACGTGTGTGTGCACGCGCGAGGGGCATGTCCCACTTTACCACTTTTTTGCTTGATTTCAAACCTAAGGATGTCGAGAATTAGATGTCTCAAAGAAGAGAACATTTTCTGGTGATATTAATAGAATGTAATAGTTCTTGTTATCCAGAAAAAGACTGTTTTTTTTATATTGTCCTTTTTCATACTATTTATCTTTTATTTTAACTGTTTGAGGTACACAATTTAGGAGCACTGTCTTGTTAAATGACTTGCTCAGAGTTAAATAGTAGTTATTTATGTATTTGTTCATTCATTTGTGATCACAAGCAAACAATCAATGTATGTGCAGTCATACAATGCGCTGTAATTGATAGTCATACGTGTGTGTGTGTGTGTGTGTGTGTGTGTGTGTGTGTGTGTGTGTGTGTGTGTGTGTGTGTGTTTGTATCTATGTATAAATACTTGTTACCTGTTCTCTACAGTAGTTATGGTGTAACAGAAGGAAAAAAGTGCAGTAAAAAGGGGCACCATCATATGAGCTGTGGTCTTTGAGTATGATCATTGGATTCTGTTTATTTTGTATCTCTTGTTTGGCTATGAATAAACAGCACAACATGATATTTAGGAGTTTAATGTTAATATTTTAAGTATGAATACATTTTTAATTTAGCTTTTTTTGCAGGCCTATGAGTGTGAAATACACAGTGTTTGGGCATAACAGTTTGTATGGCACCTAGATGAGTAAGGCTTTGAGCTGTTATTGAGCGGATTACTGTAGAACTGGGTTTATTTCCCTCAATCTTCACTTGGCTTCTGTGTGACTCTGACTAAGTCACTTCACCAGACAGTGCTCTGGAAAAGGGAGACTTGCATCCACTATGTTGCCTGAGGCTGTTAGCAAATATGTTAGACATTTCTCTTTTGAATTCCAGCATCCTTCAGATAGCCACTAATTAGTGCTTCAATATATGCTATTTGACTATGAATCCCGGCAGCTCTCTTGTGGTTTAATGGCTTGCCAGATGCATTATCAGTAAATGTGAGTTTCAAGATAGGAGACGTTTACTGTTGCTCATGCTAAATCTGTTTTCAATGCAAAAGTGTTTTGTTTTAACAAATGTCTGCCAATATATTAATGAATTATGAAATAAAAGTTATAAATTAAATCCAAATCTTTGTAATCACTATAAAAGTAAAGAACAGAGTATGCACACTGATAGGTTTGGACAGTGTTTTATAATAAACTGGGGAGAGTTATCTAAGTAATGGGATATTGGTGTGGTGGTGGTGTCTTAGTCCATTCTCCTGGATAGTCCCCCATTTGACCATGATCCATCTCTGTTCTTTCAAAAAGAAAGTGAGTTAGTAAATCTCTGTACAGCAGCACAATGTACTACAGCAAACATACTTACTAGCTATCTGTTTGTGCTGGGTCCTGGAAGTCAGGTCTTACGGGTAAGTACATAAGTAACAAACCTTCAAATACACACATAAAAATGAACATTCATTCAATTATCCCAACTGTGAGCATGCAATTTACCTACAACTTGCCTGGACATGATTTTGTTTGTCCTGAGAACTTGGTGTGCAGTTCTGGTATGCCACTCTTTCATATGCCTATGTAGAAAAGGAACATTGTAATACAAAAGTAACCTCTTCCTTCTATAGTACTTTAGTGTTGTTAAACATTTAATACTTACCTATTGCAAACAACTTAAATAATGGTGCTTTAGGCTTTTCTGTTGGTAGTGCGTCATCACCTACAATGGCATGACACTACGACCATACAACACATCAAATTGTTAATTAAAAAAATCAGCTTCCCAACCCACTTGTTAAAACACTGCAGTGGTGTTTGATTAGAAACATTAAAGTACTCAACTGACCTTGGACAACATAACAGTCTGTCTTCAGTGTACATAGCCATGACTAGATTGTAATCCTGTTGACCCAAAAATATATTAAAAACATGAGTTATTATGAGTCTGTTTAAGCAAATAAAAAAATAAGACGCCAGCTTACAATTTCTTCAGACATACAGCAACAGGGACAGGAATGTGAAGCAATATTGCATGACTCAGGAAGACCCTTCAGTATTTTAGAAAGCAAATTAGAGATTTATCCTATATTCTGCATACACAGTACATAGCTGATGACGCAGTTAAAACTGAAAAAAAGTATGAAAAGAGCAGTACTCAATGGAACATTTTTCAAACAAAAAGTCCAGCAATATAATATTACAAAAGTATTACAAGATACAGACAAATACTATTTGTACTATAAATTCTACTTAAGTCGGCAGTAATCCTAGTCAGCCTGTAAACTTTGGGTCTATGCATCAAGCAGACTGCACACACCATTATTACAAAAAGGATCAAACAGCTTCAACCCTGTTATTATTTCCATTATTGCAGAAAGGGATCAAAGAGCTTCAGCTCTGTTATTGCTTTTAAGTTGTTATATCCATTAATTCTGTGAAATGTCACACCTCTAACAGGCTATATACATTCTTAGCTTCATTAGAATTTTCTAAGAAAAAAAAGGAAGAAGCTTATGCCAAACAAATGCAAATATATTTTTAACAGTAAGTGCTATTATTGATATGCCAACAGTAGTGTATTCAGCCAAAAGTCTTCTTTACAATGATAGCACATTCCTGTATGGTTCTTCAGCCAAACTTAATTATGTTGCATGTTAAGTTGTTTTGTGTTTGTTTTATTATTGCATATGTACTTTTCTATAATTTTGATGTAAAATATTTTCTCCTCCTAATCTTTCACATTTGGTGTAGGATATTTGTTGTTATGAGAAGTATTTTACGTCCAAAATATAAGCATTTAATGTCTACACACACACACACACACACACACACACACACACACACACACATGCACATAACATAAACAGATGCAGATGCATAGATCTGGGATCTCACTCAAACATATACATTAACTCACATGCACAAACAACAGAGGGAGCCACAGATTCACACATGCATTAAATGAATTATCAGGGCACATACAGTGCAAGCCTTTACATCCCACTCGAGACATGCACACACACACACACACACACACACACACACACACACACACACACACACACACACACACACACACACAAACACACACACACACACACACGGTTTGATTCTCATTTTTGAAAGTGAAATTGGCTAGGCTTAATGGGCAGCTAGTCTACTACTTGCCTATGATGTAACCATTTTGACTGTCTGTAGCTCTGATGTCTGACTGTGATCACATGGATAAATTAATACACAAATAAAAGCTAGAGTATGCACACTGATAGGTTTGGACAGTGTTTTATAGTGTAGTTCAGCTCATTGTAGTCAGACAGCAGCAGACACACACACACACACACACACACACACACACTTGCATCTTTTGCTGCTGCAGTTACTTCTATAACCCTAAGCCCACAAATTCTCTAAGGTATATTTAAAACGCTGCAGCATCATGTTCTAAATATTTTTTCCACACAAATTTTCCTCATAGCTCTCAATTGCTTATCACAAGAATCAGGGATAGATTTTAAATATTGCTCTTATATCTTTAAAAAGCTGCTAGAACAGTGTTTGTTTTAGCATTCCTTTTGTGAAGGCTATGAAGTCTGAAACTCAAATGTCTTTCATTATTTAGTGACTGTAGTTCCCAGCAGTTTGCCAGATAATCACAAATGTTACAAGAAATAGACCCAAAATATGATAGAAAAAAAATCAGGCATGCTTATATTTATTTATTTAGTTACTATAATTCAATAATTTGCTAGATAAATAAACATTTTATGAGGAACAGAAGAGAATATGATGCAAAATCCAAGGGCAATCAAGACTTGTATGAAGTCAGAAACTCAAATGTCTGTGATTATTTTGTGACTGCAATCTTCAACTGTTTTGCCAGAAACACACATTTTAAAATGAACAGACCAAATATATGAGACAAAAGGAATATCATGGGCTGTATTCAGAAAACTTTACCACATTGTGGGAAACAAATCTGAGTGCTGAGCGACAATGAGCATGGTGTATGCAATTCAGAAAAATAAGCAATGTGACGGGCCTGCTGAAATAACATGGTTGGCTGTGCTATATGCTAATGATAGCATAATGAAGATCTGCATATGATAATGAGGCAAAACAAAATCGTGGAGTGATTCAGATGTTTAAATGTCACACAGCACAATATTAAGTACTACTGCAGCTATTGGAAACTTTTATTTGCAGGAGACTGTTATAGCAGCCACTGCAGATAACAGTGCATGATGTTGCCCCCAGAGGTACTGGATTATCCAACCTCGCTGAACATTTCATGTCCCCTATAACAATGACATAATGGACCATTACTGTGTTGACAGAGTTATCAAACAACAAATCGTGGACAGACGTCAACCTTGTCTGCAGCCCCATGGGGGTTGTTGTTGTTGTGTCTTTCGGCTTTTCCCGGTTAGGGGTCGCCACAGCAGAACTCCAGTCTGCTAATGATTGGCAGTAGATTTTTATGTGCCGAGTTGCCAGCTTTGACGCACAACCTTCAATGAAGGTACGCCCATTCATGCATGTCTCCACACAGAAGACGCTTTAGCTGAGAATCGAACAGGACAATGTCTTACTGTGAGGCGACAATGCTACCGCAGCATCACCACTGCCCATGGGGGTATGGAGTACTTATCTCAGTGGATATAAAGATATGTGTAACTTTATGTATATTAGCTATGGGGACCTTTCAGTGAACTGCTGTGGACATATTGGGGTATCTCAGGCATCTGCCTTTGGAACACTGCATCAGTTCCTTAATGTCATGCTTCAGCATGTGGGGAGTATATGTGGTTCCCACATACTTGTGAATAATGATCCAACACCATGCAGGATATCTATGATATGACCAGTTTTCTTGAGGTATTGGGGACCATAGACTGTACCCACATTGAAATAAAGGCCCCACCTGATGAAATGGGAAGGAGGTATGTAAACTGCAAAGGGTATGTCCATTAACTGCCAGGTTGTCTGTAATGCACAAGGTATCATCTGTGGAGGTCACCTAGGCAGCATATGGCGCACATGTGATCCTTACCAACAGTTTGAGAAGGGTGCCTTCCCATGGAGGCATCTTGTAGGTAATGTTTGATATGCCCTAGAATCGTGGCTCATGACACCAATTAAAAATCCACATAATCAAACTTACTGTGGCTACAACCATGCTCGTTCACAAATCTTAACATTATAGACTGTGTGTTTGGGTTGCTGAAGTCATGCTTTTACTGTCTGAATACATCAGATGGTGCCCTGCAGTATGACCCCACTACATCTGGAAAAATACTGGCTGTGTGTTTTGTGTTACACAATATTATATTTAGAAGCAGTTATAGCAGGGTAGCAGGGTGGCCTCTTGCAGAGACCACCATTCCCAGCACCACAGGTATCAACAACTAAGACAAATAAGGGGTCAAATAAGGAGCCAGCAGCAGAAGACATGCCAGATGGAGGTGGGTACAGTAGGAGCCTGCACTAGAAAATAAGCAGCAGACTGCACTTAGCTTTACAACATAACTATACAAGAAGTGACACATGCAAAAATACCAGACTGTGCTTACCATGCATAGGGAGGCCATACCTTGCATCAGACATGGACAACCCAAGTAATATACACAGGGTAGGGAATGTTATTATTGTCTGCACAGGTGGGTATGGGAGTACAGAACTGCATTTCTTTAACAGGGAAGTGAGTGAGTATGAGTGCTGAGATTTCATAACAGGAAACTGTGTGTCTGTGGGTAGTGTAATTGTATTTTGTAGTAGTTTATATACATATATATATATATATATATATATATATATATATATATATATATATATATATATATAAAGGCCAGTGGATATGTAGGATGTGCGAGTGGCTGTACATGTGTGTGCATGTGCATGTGTGTGAGAGTCTGCAGGGGTATAGGCTCAACATATGGTGCAGCACTGTGCCTTGGCCTACTGGACAGGTATATGGCATGCATGATGGAGAGTTCATCTTCCTGTGTATACCTTCACCCACAAACACTAGCTATACCAGGAATTGCACTGGCTGTACCATAACCTAGTCTAGATACTGGTATGCTACCTGACCATGACTGACATTTGCTGGAGGATGTGCCAGCATGACCTTGGCCACTGGGATGGCCTTCCTGGGTGAAGGCACATCCATAACTGATGTTGCTGTGGAAGTACTAGCACTGTGAGAGTGGGATCTTGTTCATTTATGGCCAGGCTGGCTAATAAAACAAAAGAGGGAAAGGCACTAGACCTGAGTACACACAACAGTTATTAATTGTAAGCACTTTCATTCCAATTGCTTAATGGAACTTCTTCAGAAAATACTAACAGTAAGACTGTGGTGTTTAAAATACTTTCAAAAGTAGTCACATGATACAGCTAGTAATCACATGATGAAAAGCCTCCATTTTTTTCAAAAACACTATTAAAACACTCAAGAAATTATTAAATGTCAACAAATAATAATACAAAAAAAATCATATTAATTATTCACAAGTAATAAAACAATTGAATAGAAGAATAATATCAATATTAAGAAAAACATTTTAAAATCAAACATGTTGAACAGTACACAACATAGTCACAGAGAGCCTATCTCTGCAAAGACTTTAATTTCAACATACATTGAATGGAACAGTAGTCATTTAACCCAGGAAAGTGTTGTGCATTTAACCTTAATTGCCATAATAATTCATATTCCTCGAGTTTAAGAGCCCAAAGGTCACCCCTCACTTTCTTAGAAACCTGATCTATAGCTTTAAGTTTGAAGTGGTGACCCGGGTGGTTAGAGATATGTTTTCCCAGAGCATTATGGGGAGCTGTTTTCCTAATACTATAAATGTGTTCATACACACATTCTTTTATTTTATGTTCAGTTTTTCCAATATAAAAGCTATCATATAATTGGCACACAGTCAGATAAGTCACTCCTTTTGAGTTAAAATTGAATCTGCCCCTCACTTTAAACTTGGTGCCTCTAATGGTAAAAGTGCTACCAGAACTAATATATTTACACAAGGGACAAGATTCACATTTAAAGCATACCCAGAGTTTTTGTTGGTGGTATGTGTGTGCTCAAGAATTTGTTTGAAGTTATACCACCTCTCAAAAACAAAGCACAGGTGTTGCCCTATTTTTAACCTAGTTGAACAATCGCTCAGTAAAAGACTCCAATTTTTAAGTAAAATATCCTTTAAGTAAAATGAATCTTCACTAAAAGGTGTAATAAAACTAAATCCATATTTGACAAGTATACCCACTTCATTTAGGTTATACAGTGTGTCTACAGATTTAGAATTCAAGATAGGGGCAAGGTGACCACTAATTCTTTTATCAGGAACTTCCCTCACCAACCTATTAAGCATTGATAAGGGGTACCCTCTTCTAACAAACATACCCTGCAGCCTCTTACATTCTTCCTTAAATTCCTCATCCAAAGAAATCATCCTTGCTGCCCTAACAAATTGCCCCTTTACAGCTGATCTCTTTTGGTGTAGGGGATGGGCGCTTGTAAAGTGGAGAAAAGAAAGAAAAGAATTACAGTAGTTTCTTTTCTAAAGATGCTGGATACATATTTGTGATTTAACCTATATTTACGTAATTTTACATCTAAGAATGAGATAAATTTGCACCTGACAGATGATCCAGAGAAGACACTGCATGGTCTATTGTATGACTAGGTCTATCCAATGAATCACACATACACTCCTGTAAGTTTAAATGCAAATCATGGATCATGATCATACTCACAACTTTTGCAATGACTGTAGTAAAACTAGTTTGTGCAACCCTAAACATATGTTGGGTGGCAGTTACTGACACATCATCCTCATGGGGAGATCAGTAACTGTACCTTCAGTGAGCACCATTTACCAAACTTCCTGTGTGGAACCCTCTGCACATGATCGCTAGGGGCAGATTCAGACATCTCTCTACTGGGGACCATCACACTTCCCTGATCTGTACTGTCTCCATTAACTTGTTCAGTCTCACATGGTAGTGTGCCCTGGGTATGTACAGGCATAGGGACTGTGTCCATGGTCTTAACTTGTTCAGTCTCACATGCTAGTGTGCCCTGGGTATGGACAGGCATAGAGACTGTGTCCATGGTCTGTGTTTGGGATGTGGGGGGGGGGGTCACATTGCCTATGTCCAACACACGTTCTGTACTCCCTGACTGTGCCAGCTCATCCAGACCATCATTATCATAGGCTGCATGTCCTCCAATATCAGACAGATTTCATTTCACAGTAGTGGTAATTGGTAATGAATCACTTGGGAATAAATCAATTTAAGTATGACCCAGCACTACAACTACACATGCAAAAAATATCCTTATAAAAATATGATAGTGAATAATAACTCTGCTCATACTTTGCGCAGGTGGACATTGAACCTGTGTGCCAGATATACCTGTATGCCAGAAGTGAGACAGCTATTATAAACTGTAATGCGATAGGTAAGAGTGGGTGCAGATATATATTTTTTTATTTTTTTCTGGTCCTCTCAGACCTCATTTGTTCTGGCCTGGCCTACAGTACACCACATCCACACCAGATCTACCTACCATCATGCTACCCCAGTACTTACTGCAGTTTTGCTAGGGTGGATATGGATCCTAAGAGTATCCTAGGGGCTCACTTCATCTGTGCTTCCATACAGGAAGGTTTGTTTGTGTTCTTCCCACTTCTCTTCCACTATCCTCATGCTCATTGATTGCATCTGAAGGTACTTTGGAACATACCTCTTCATAGGGAGTATATCAATGAGCATCCTCCCACCCAAGATGGACGTGCACATCTATCTTGCTTTGTCAGTCACCTGAGCTGCTATTTATATCTGGGTTGGCTGGGCTATAGTCAAGTCTTTATCCCTCTAAGCTGCTGAATCACCTGAATGGGTGCAGATATTAATGATATGGCTATATACCTGGGGCATTTTCAGTTGAAAATTTCTGGGGCCTTTCCATCTCTGACCCACCTTCCAGAGTCACACTGTACAACTCTGTGGAGATGGTATCACTTTTAAGTGAGGCAAGGAACACCTCCATTTTCATAAGGAGTGATTCACTAGACAGTGCATATGTTGTGCTCCATTCCCTTGCCAGGGAATCTGTTCTGTGGGTGACAGCATGGATCCTATCAATCACGCCCTAGTGGACAATATCATAAGTAGGATCCTGACCATGCACAGCATTAACATTGTTGACAAGTTTATGCCAGAAATGGTCACAGAAGGGCTGGCCAACAGAATGATCTGCAAGGAGCCATCTACCATGAAGATGGAGGGTCTCTAATACCACATCACTTTCAGCATTTGTTAACTTGGGCTTGTGTGTGATTTGTTTTTTTCTGCCCTTGTTTCTTAGGCATAACTCTGTTGGCATGGAAAACAATGAAATTAACAGCTGTGGTCCTAAATGGGTCCTATGAATCTTAATACTAATACTAGTTCACTTCTCTAGTCCTTTTCCTGTGTAGGTGAAGAAGTGGAACATCATATTGAGTCTATGTGCACTGAGGTAGTTAGGATAGCTGTGGGCTCAATCTCCCCCCCCAAAAAAACTCTATTGTCTTGGCAGAGAATTTTTGTTGACTCCAGGTTCCATATATGTAACATCCATAAGTAATAGTTTGCTGGCATTTCACAATAAATACAGTAGAAATATCTGTTCCTTGTCTATCACCTGTGCTGGACATATGTATGTGTGACTAGCAGGTTTATATATATATATATATATACATATATATATATATATATATATATATATATATATATATATATATACACACACACACACACACACACACACACACACACACACACACACACACACACACACACACACACACACACACAGTATGTACAGTTTTATTATTGTAAAAACTCAAACAGCATCACTGGCCACAGGCAAAGATGTGTGTCTTGATAAATAGCTCCTGCAGTTAGTATTCCCTTATGTTAGACTGCACGTGAGGATGGCTTTTGGCTTAGTCCTCCCCATATGTTAAAATCAGACAAACAGTTTGAAGACGTACCTGTGTAAGTCCTACTATTAAAAGTTTTTTTATGCTGTACTGTGTCAGTATAAACATATTTAAGAATGTAATATTCATTGTTTTTGTAGTTCTATTCCCTTATCCTCTTTGTCACTATTCTTTCTTTTTTTATGCATTTATTTATTTATTTATGTTTTGTTTCTGATCATTTCTGTTACTATTACATGTACCACCTAACCCACTGGCAAGGCCTGTCATCCTCATACAGGTGTCAGCAGAAGCATAATCACCCCCACCACCATGAGGTACCCAGCATATCTGGGGTCCAACCTGCCATAGTTGCCACCACACCTCCTGACTTACCTGTACCACCTGTGTTACTTAGCCCTGTACCAGAGGGTGATACACTGGTGCATGCCTGTAGCAGTCCAAGTGGAGGCAACACTTTTATCTGTCAGGAGATGGCAGAGCTTGTAGGGGAGATAACGGACAGGAAGTTGGATACCTGCATTGGCCATATGGAAACCATCCTCCCACGACTCATTGCATTGCATTCCTTCCAAATTTCCCTCCACCTTCTAAGCCAGGAACCAGTGGTGATGGTTTTCAGGGTGACAAGTAATCTCCCATTATGTCTTAGCTGGCAGACACTGCATGTTCGAACACCCATTCTGATTTCTGAAGTTCCTTCCTCCCTTCTTTCGTTGCCATTGACTGTTGTATAAACTATTTATGTACTCCTCAGCCATTGCTTTCCATAGATCCATGCCCGCCCAGCTCTTGACTAAACCTCCCTACCAAATATTGTCTCCTACTCAGTTTCCTGGACCTCATCAAAGCTTGGAGTCCTAGCCTGCATTCCAGATGTGTTTTCCCTGTATCTGGTGCCATCCACTCAAAGTTAAGTATCTGATTGTTAAATCACGCTTCAATTATTCTGAGTGATCGCTACTTTTTCCTGCTTTTATGCATGCATTTCCCTGAATATTTTGTAAAATAAATTGCTCTTCCTCTCACTGTTACTGCTGTTAAGACTTTCTTGAAATTGCCTTCAGCAAGGGATTTCCAGCTAGTAGTTTAAGTAGTTTGGGGTAGCATTGCATTTGTGGGTCACTTCTACTTTGTTTTTAAATTTGTCATCTTATGTCAGGTGTTTGCTTGTTCTATATAAGTTGAGGAATACACAAAAGGACTGGTAGTATAGTCATTTATTGGACAGATGGTTTATTAGTTAGTTTTCTGTTTTTTCTATGTTGCTATAAATTTTGTACTTTTGCATGATTTAACAGGTCTACTTTGTTTTATCCAACGTTCAAAACTTCAAAACCCATATGGCCGAGACCATATGATTGAAGTTTTGAAACTTCGAACACTATGAATTGAGATCTCCGTACAGTGCGAAGTGTGAGATTTACTGTTTTGCTCACTGTAGTGTGATCTTGGAGTTGGTATATTTAAATAGCAGGGGGTTTAGGAAACACAGCCCCCATGTGGGGGGGGGGTACAGGGGGGTTTGCTCCCCCTGCAAAAATGTAAAGATAAAGTTTTGTTTTTGTTTGATGGTTTTGTTGTGTTTTCGAAGTTTCAAAACTTCGATCATATGGTATCGGCTGTATGGGTTTCGAAGTTTTGAACCTTTGATAAAACATAGACCCAATTTAACAGTGCTCTGTATAGTTGCAAATACCTAGAAAGCAAATTTCCTCTAAAGTGGTCCATAAAACTATATACTGTAAAGCAGCAATATAACACAAATACCTTGTACATTGACAAGCTTTGAGATACTAGTTGGGAGTAGAGTGGCTATACCTACAGATTTAGTAGAATTCAGTATTGTGTAAACATTGAAGTTACTAGAATTTAGTACTGTTTAGTATAACCTGCCCCAGTAAAGCACTCTTATTAGTTTGCACCAACAAAGCACCTTTAATGGCCTTCTAACCCCACTACACCACCCCCTTGTAGCTCACAAATCAAAAGACTGGACAGTATGGATATGCAATTTCTTAATTTCTCTGTAGCCAGCTTGGTGAATATGGGCATCTTGAGACAATGTAGCAATTGTCTTATGTTTACTGAGAGCCACTTAATTGTTAAAGAAGCACACACAGTATGCGAGAGGTGTACTTACACAATGACAGTGGAGGCTAAATTCACGTATGCAAGTGCACATCAGGTTGTAAAAACCACGTACACACCTACCTCACACAGCATGCAATACACATGTAAACTAATTTATGCTGAGACACTCAAAAGCAGTCTTCCTAAACAATAAAAATCGCCTAGACTACACTTTGTCAAAGCTATGCCTTAGCAAACCCAAAGATACTCAGAAAAAAACAACATCTAACACCACATATACTGACACTGTCAGTGGAGCCCCAAACACTAAGCCTCTTCAGCAAATAAATGCACTTCCCAGGACCCTTGTTATAGGGTACTACATTGTAAGATATACTGATGCCCCTCTAACCAGGCAGAACATGAAGATAACCGTAGTTGCTTATCTAGAGCCAGGAACAGCCAAATCACGCACACACTCAAGTCACTACGCTACAGGCACCAGTATGAGTCCATCATGGTCCATGTAGGTATAAATGACCTGAGACTTACCTCCCTGGACTATATAAAGAGAGACATTGTGGAGCTGACAGAGCCTAGTATTGAGCAGCATATTACCATCACCAAGGATGATGCCACAATATGAGTAAAAATGATTGATTTCAACAAGTGGCTGTCTTTCTGGTATCATTATAAGTGGATTCAATATCTGTAAGCGTGGGAGGACATGGTTAACATACCACGTTGCTTTGCCAAGGAAGGTGCGGACCTTTCCCCTCTAGGCTTTTGAATACTGGCTAAAACTTTATCCACCCGCATAATGCCTTTTTTAGGCAATGCCAAATTGGCAAACCTACTAGCATAGTAAAATCAACTCAGCTGAACCTCAAGGTGTTACGGCTCAATGCCAGGAGCCTAAATAAAAAAAAATACACTCCCTCTAAGACCTTCTCAGACTCAAGAATATAGATGTCTGTGCAGTTACTGTGACATGGTTTAAAGCGGCAGAGTAACTTGGCAGTGTAAGGTTCCAGTGCCTTCAGCAGTTTTAGACAAATAGCTGAGTAGACAAGGGCTAATGGTGTTAGTGTGTCAATATTCATCAATAATAATCATACCTCTAGGGTAGTCAAACAGGATGTGTGTGTTTTATGACCCGTTTTACTCAGATTGCTTCAGTGACTCCCCTTGCTAGAGAACTGAGTATATACTGCCAAGTGGACTGAACCGATTGGTTGATTCCACTGAAGGTACCATATTTTCATTTTTAAATGACATTCATGTTATAGTACAGGTCCACTGCACAAACACTTATGTCAGAATTGGTTCAGGTCAATAAATCACAACACTTAACTGTATCCCCCTCTCCTGTCTAAGTTTCATATTATATTACATTCACATGTTGATATACCACTTACTCCACTGTGTTTTGCAGCCCTGAGTTTGTGGGCAGCTTTCTTTTACCCTCTTCCCATCTCCATGATTTCTGTTGCTATAGATTCCCCCTTTGGCTATCCCTGACATTGTCCCTTTCATGGAACATTTTTCTGCATAGATATTGTTGAACATTATATCAACACATTGTTAATGTAGTTTTCCTGTTGAAGCATGTGGATTCTTGATGAATATCAGAGTTGTTCATGCACATTCATTGTTTACCTCACCTGTTCATACTTTCATCGAGCAGTGAGGTACTTTAGCACAATCTGGCCATGGGTTTGTATGTAGCGGTGACGTGAAGCTGCTCATTGTGCACAATGGCCTGGCCACATGCATCGGTAATAACATTTAAGTCTTGTGCATGGAGTGTAAATAGTTTTGGCTTGGCTGTGATCACAGATGCAGTGTTTCTGAATCCTTGGGCATGTTTTGCATTTGCATGAATCTTCTGACAGATATGAATTAAGTCTGAAACTCAAACATCTGTCATTCTTATGACTGAAATTCTTAACAGTTGCTAGAGAATCACAAATTTTACAAGGAATACAAGAACAGACACAAAATATGAACAAAATCAGCAACAGCTACTACATGGAGTTATAGCTGTCAACTGTCCAGATTTTTGACTCATGTTTTTGGTCTGTTCCTGATACAAATTATGGTTTTCTGGCAAATCCCTGAGTATTGAAGTCACTGAATAATAACAGACATTTGAGTTTCAAGACTTTATATCCTTCTGAAAATGCATGCTAACACTAAATATTTTATTCTAGCAACATTCTAGGTTTATAAGAGCAATATTTAAAAATTGTCCCTAATTTTGGGCTTTTGTCCTCCCCATTATTCTTGGCTTTGTCTAGGTTTCTTGTGCTCATTGGTTGAATGGTATACATGAAGTTGGCAGCTCAAATGTTTGATAATTATTTAATTTATTATTATTTATTTCCAGTTTGATTACCGGGGAAGTCCACTGAGTCAGAGTGACCCATTTTCAGTGGAGGCCCGGTGAGAAAAGCTCCAAGATACATAATACAGATAAGGTACAGAAATACACAGATGTCATTCTTACATAATATGGAAACGGTTACAAGTAAGTACCTTCAAAATATGCATAATAAGCAGAAAAGCATTGTGTGGACTTATTGTTTATACATTTTCTTTAGTGTGCACACTCAGATATTAGGTGAGAAGATGTTTTATATACATACTTTTAAGTAAAATGAGGATACACTATACATGCACAATTTCAGAAAATAAATTAGTAATGGAAAGCTATATACGATATTTACAATGTTGAACCTTAAGAAATAAGCAGCTAATAGAGGAAGGAGAGCAAAGAAAATGCTCGTGGGAGCATAGCTGAAGGAGAGTTATTGAGGTTATCGATAGCTATTGTTATTGCATTGATAGTTATTGATAGCTAATGGAGAAGGGAGAGCTTAGAAAATGCTCGTAGGAGCATAGCAGAAGGAGAGTTATTGAGGTCTTAGGAACCTGAAACCTAGACAAAGCCAAAAATAATGGGAAAACCCCCAGGAGCATAGCTGAAGGAAAGTTGTTGAGGGCTTAGGAACCAGAGTGGGACCCCCCCCCCCCCAGGAGAATGGACTAAGGAAGATTAGGTTGGATGGTGGCAATTGCATTTCCATTTTGTGGCCAGGTGTTTGGTAAACTGAGTTTTGAAGTTTTCTAAATTTGGGATGGTTCTTAGAGAGGGAGGAAGGGAATTCCATGTTTTGCCTAGAGAGACAGCGAGAAGAAGTTGGCCTGCTGTATTTTTGGGTTTGGGGATAGCAATTAGGTTTTGATGCTTGGATCTGAGAGTTCTATTGGGGGTGTAATGGGGGAGGATATTAGTTAGTGCTGGACACTTAGTTGGGTGATATACAAGTCTGTGTGCAGTGGTGAGTTGGAGGAAGTCTAAGTAGTTTGGGAGTTCAAGTCACTTTAGAGATCTTAGGGTAAGGCAGTGATGGGTAGAAGGTTTAGATTTGGTAGCAAAGTTTGAGATTTTATTATAGCAGTTTTCTAGTTTGGAGGAAATAGAGGAGGATAGGTTAGTTAGCAGGGGGGCTCATATAATAAGGAAGGCAGTAGATAAGTGGTGGCTAGAGTATTCCTAGTAGTATAAGAGAGGAAGCGATTGTTCCTATACAGCATACCTAGCTTTTGGTGAGTTTTCTTAATATTTTGTTGAATATGGATATCGAACTTGAGATGTAATACCAAGTAGTTTAGCGGAAGGAACCACCTCTATAGCTGAATTAGGTTGACTTAGCACTTTGAAGGCATTTTTGTTGTAGGAGAATGACTTTGTGAGAGGGAAAAATAGAATTTTTGATTTGTTTGCATTGAGAGAGAGGTGGTTTTGGTGCATCTAATTTTCGGTGGTTGAGAAGGCAGTTTGTGTTTTAGACAGCAATTCTGAGAGGTTAGAGGCAGAACAGACTAAGGTAGAATCATCTGCATATTGAATAATTTTGGAATCAGGAATGGCAGCATGAAAGTTGTTTATGAAGATATTGAAAACATGGGCCGTAGGATAGATCCCTGTAGTACGCCAGTTGGGGCAGGTAAGAATGAAGAGGTAGAGTACTTCCATTTGACTGCCTGAGTTCTATCTGATAGGTAACTGGAGAACCAGGATATAGTGTTTGGGGAGAGATGGAGCTTTGAGAGGTGATAAAGAAGGTGTTTGTGTGAAACAGTGTCGAATGCTTTGGACAGATCGAGCAGAACAGTAGAGACTAGATGTCCAGAGTCTTGGGCTAGATTGACTGTTTCTAAGAAAGAGAGTAGAGTAGTTATAGTACTATGACCTGGGCGGAAACCATTTTGTGTAGGCGTAAGAAGATTGTTTTGGGCCAGGTAAGGCATAAGTTGGGGGTGAGTGCACTTTTCAAGGATTTTTGAGATTGGAGAGAGCAGAGCGATAGGGCGGAAGTTAGAAATGCTGCTGTTTTTGCCTCCTGTATGAAGGGGAAGAATTTAGGCTGAACACCAGAGTTTGGGGACGTAAGATTCCTTAATAGATCTGTTGATTATAATACTGACTGGGAGAGCTAAGGCATCAGCAGCACATTTTAGGAAGGCAGAGGGAATGTTGTCAGAAGCATTAGAGCATGATTTAAGTTTGGATATGTCTTTTTATGGAGTTAGCAGAGGCAGGTTTGAAGTAGAACAAGGGGGGAGAGTTATTAGTGGGACTGGATGAGGAAGAGAGAGGGGCTGCAGGGTTAATGTTGGGAAAGGTCCAGGTCAGGTCAGAAATAGTTTCTAAGAAGAATGAGTTAAAATCAGAGGCTAGATCAAGATCTGATTTGCTTGGGTCAGGACAAGGATTATTTTTGGATCCTGGATTAAGCAGTGAGTTTATTGATTTCCAGAATTGCTTGGGGGTTTTGTTGTTGTTGCACTGGAGTTTGATGCAGTAGGACTTTTTGTCCTTGGTTATTAGCTGTTTTGCTAGGTTACGTTGCTATTTGTATTGGAGCAGGGTATTGGGAAGTTTATTGTTTTGGTAGAGCTTCCAAAGTTTGTCCCTTTGGTGCATAATTTTCTTAGTATCTTTGGATAGCCAAGGAGCTGTATTAGTTTTTACCCTCTTGTGTCTAAGAGGGGCAAGGGAGTTTAGAGTGTCTAGGAAGACAGAGTTGAAGTGTTCTATGGCATTGTCAAGAGGAAGGGAGTTTAGAATTTGCCATTTCATTTGTTTGAGAATGTTTGAGAATGATCTGGGGTTGAAATTACTGAGGTTATGGGTATAAATATATTGGTGCTGGTGAGGGGAAGAGGTTGTTGAGCGATAAATGTAAGCTGGGAAATGATCGCTGATGGAATCAGGAGTTGTGCCAGAGTTGGTTATTTTATTAGGATCAGAGACTAAGATCCAGTCTAAAGTGGAACCAGGAGGATTTACTTTGTTAGGTTGGGTGAATTATCTGAGAGAAGTTATAGAGGTTGATGGATAGGGAGGGAGAGGTGCTATTAATTTTGTTCCAGTCAATATTTACATCTCCTGAAATATAAGTTTCATACTTAATTTCAGTAGAGTCCCATAGGAGAATATCCTCAAGGGTAGATATATTGTTACCAGGAGAGATATAAAGGGCTAGTATGCAGATATTCTTGTGTTTATTCATTTTTAGTAGTCAAGCAGTCAATTCTGTGTTCTGGAAATGTGGAATTGGAGTTTGGAGGGGTATTAAGGTGAGGAGGTTGGAGTATACTAAGGCAGAGCCACCCCCTTTCTTATTTGGTTGGTCATTTCTGAGAATATTGAATCCTGGGGGTAAGATCTCAGCATCTGAGATATGGGGTTTGAGCCAAGTTTCAGAGATTGCTAAGATGTCTGGTTGGTTGTGGCACAGCCAAGCTTGAAAGTGATGAGCTTTGTTGTTAAGACTCTGGGCATTCATGGTAACGATTTTTAGGGTGTTGTGGGAGGAGGAAGGAAGTAGGGGGTAGGTGTTGCAAGTCGGGCGACTAGGACCAGGGTTGGGGTGGATATCTCCAGCAAGGGTTAGATTGTTGAAGGAGGTATCCTTTAGCCATTTGAGTTTAAATAATGTGAGTTTTGGAAAATCCAGGAGTAGTTTAGGAGACAGTATCTTAATTGTAGAGGAAAATATTTTAAGGTGGAATAGGTGAAGTGGGTTGAGCTGTATAAGTGGGGATTAGATTGAGTAGAAATGTGAGAAGGATTGTAGGTGAAGGTGGGGTTGTGAGGAGGTTATTTTTGTAGGTAATATCACATAAGCATAATCCAACAATTTGCCACACAACCACAAATTTGATGAGGAACCGAGCCACAATATGAGCAAAATCAGGGACAGTTGAGAGGTATCATATGAAGTCTGAAACTCTAATGCTTGCCTATTTTTTGAGTGCTATCAACCATTCTCCCAGAAAACTGTACATTTTCCAAGGAGCTGAACAAAATATATGACAAACAGAATGTTGTGTTTTGAATTAGAATGCATTTTCTGAAAGATAAGAAGTGTGAAACTCAAATGTCTTTCTTTTTCAATAACTGCTATTCTGAACAGTTTACCAGAAAACACACAGACATACACACATTTTACACAGAACATGGCAAAATATGAGTAAAAACAAATAACATGTTTTGGTTAGAATGTATTTTCCTTAAGAATATGAAGTGTGAAACCTAAATGCCTGTTATTATTTCATGACTACTTTAATTCTCAGTGATTTGCCAGAAAGCCAAAAGATTTTAGGGATCAAACCCAATGTAGCTATGAGGTGAGGTCTGAAACTCAGATGCATATAATTTCAGAGTACCCAGACTTTTCAAGAACTTGTCAAAGTATCAGAAATAAATTTAACCCTTCCACAAAAAGTCACTTAATATAATCTTTATATAAACTTTAGGAAAATCTAGCCAACAGCCTTAAAACATTTTCAATAGTAAAGATGTGCAGGTAGTCCCACACGTAATCACATTTGATAATGCATAGTGGAGCTATGCAAACGAACCCCACCCCTGTCATATTGCACTTAATACCACTGTAATAAATCCTACAGTCATAATCTGGAACTACTATTCACTAAAAATACCAAATGTTGACATCATTTCTAATAAGATAGCAGTTCTACAGTTCTAGTTAGGATAACACCGGGCTTTATGTTGAGCAATCCTGAAATTTTAGCCATAAGACAAGAGACTTTGAGGCTTAAATAAAGCAGTCTCAACATCAAAACCTGACAGTTCTCTGAGATGACAGTAACATGAACTGTGGGACACTGTAGAGTTACATGAAATAACTTGGGAGGGAGGACAAAGGACTAAAATCAAGGAAGGACGATTTAAAATGTTATTCAGATTCACTTAAAAAGTTATGAACATGTTTTGCATCAACATACATTTTCTGAATAAATAAGTTTAGCATGAAACTCTAATCTGGCATTACTAACTGTAACCCTTAATGATTTATCATTCTGAGTTATAGGACAAATAAAATCAGGAATATTTGAGAGATATGTGTAGGACCACAGTGTCACTCCTAAAAATGCTACATGTTGTACTTATTGCCAGCAAACTTTGCACCTCTAATAAATAGTAAGTTCATTTATCAGATTACCAAATGACTGAATAAATAACTTAATTATTAAATTAACTCAAAAAAGTTTATCATTACAGCCAGTTCCTCTCAATCAATTATACAACTAATCTTAGTTCATTTAACTGCACAGTTAATTAATTTTCCCATTAAGACAATCCTACTCCTACCTGAAAGCATATACACTCCTTGAGCAATTTAAAAAGTTGCTAAATTTAAAGAGTTTACTGAAAAAAAATCTTGTTGTTTTACTTGCAGTCTGCTGGTCTCTGGCTCTTCAGCGCTGGTCTCCTTTTTTCCTCTCTTTCAGTCTGTCTGGCCCTCTTCCACACATGTGCAGAACAGCAGAAGCAAAGGTAAAACAGCCGCAAATGATGGGGGGATAAACCTAAGCGACAAGCAGCTGGACAGAAATAAATCAACAGATTGATCTGTTTTGACTTCAGAAGTGGAGTGACACAGGTATGGTAGGGTAACTGTCTGACAGCTGTTTAGTTAACTCTACACCTGGCACAATCCTTCAAATGACAAATCTCAAATATCAGCAGTGTCTGAAAAACAAAATAATAAGCTACCAGCCAGACTATCTAGCAGTAGCACAACCACTAACCCAGTTGTCAGTGCTTACTTAACAAGTCAAATCAGGACACCTCCTCAGTCAGTGCATGAAAATTAAATATCCACCATCCAGATTATCCTGCAGTAGTAGCACAAGAACCACAGATTGTTTAGCACTAGCAGGAAAAAGGCTGCAAGGTAATGCAGCAATACTGCTCAATTCTGCAGGTGCAAACTTCTGCCCTATATCCCATACCAATATACCAGCAGGCTGACTGTATCTCTTGCACTGGTATACCATGAAACGCTCAAATCATTCAGCAAACTGACAAAATCTTCCAAGTACCTCCCTGGGAGCCCACAGCAAGATAAGAGACGAAGTCTAACTTGAGACTAGAAGTTCCAGGTAGCAGCTTGGTGGTGACATTGACCCCTGTACTAAACAAACCTCAGATAAACTGCATTATTATAGAGTAGCATAGCATTATTCTTCTTCTTCTTCTTCATCTTCTTCCCTTTTCCGAATGATTTGCTTATGGCTGCACCAGCTTTTAAAAGCATTCAGATTGTCTTATTGGTCCATTTTTCAGCTAATATTTTTGAACTGTGCTATTGGTCCTTTCATTGGTTCATTAGCACAATGCAGCTAGAAGCCAGCAGGTGTGGTTACTAAGACTCCATTGACACTCTGACAATGAAGTTTGTCTTTGACAAGCTCCTCCTTTGTTGGCTATATAACTAAGCTAATGAAAGATCATAGATTTGGAGATGTCAAAGCTCAAATTGGAGTAGCAGAGCAAATTGAAAATCTGAGAGCTCTGTCAAAAGCTGAGTGGTTGAGAAGTATGTTTAGTGGAATGAATTAGTGCTAACTTTACCCCACCTACCCACATTGTTGCCCTCACTGTGCCTGAAAATGTAGCTTCCCCTGAAATCACTTTGGAATAAGTCTTAAGATTCCTATCAAAGGCTGACAAAAATACTTCCACAAGACCAGACAACCACACTAGGCAGCAGGCTTAGTGTCAAATATGCACTATCCAGTCCTCTACTTAAACTGTTCATTCTCCTCCTATTCACAGGGTTTGTGCCTGATGCCTATAAAATAGCCACTGTGACTCCCCAACACAAGGGCAACTCTTCTGTGGATCTAGGTAATTTCAGGCCTGTCAGCTTTATCAGCCTTTTATGTTAATCCATGAAATGTATCATAGCAGAACTCATTCATGCACACATAGACAATCCAAGTGATATGAGCTGCTAACAGTTCAGTTTTGTGAATAGCAGGTTCTGTCTCTTGAACCTAGTAAGCTTCTTTGAAAAGGTTATAGAGGCTATAAACAAAAGCCATCCAGTCCAAACTGCTTATCTTGACATGGGTAGTATTTTTGTGGCTATCCCCCAATGCTGGTATTATTGAAAAATTAGATAAACTTTTGTAAACACCTTTGCATCCATTGGATTGCATAGTAAGCTATCCAACAGATCTTATGTTGTGAAAGTAGCTGGTTCCCTCTCTGACTGTAACATTGGAATATTACATAGATCTGGACCTTCTCCTGTTTAGCATTTATTTTCTAAACATTCAAGCAAATATCTCAGATGTTTGCTGATGACCACAAGGTGATCACTCACTACTATCTGCTTAACCACTGATAGTAAATAAGCCCAACAAGGACTGGAATATGGAAAAACCGTGGAACCAAAAATGGTCTCAAGCTAAATAAAAAAAAGGTGCAGCATGTTAGCATTTTGCAAAAAAAGAGCTGCTCCGCCTCATATTATAAATAGTACTCCAGACAGTCATGGTTATGAGACCTGTGTACTTACATGGACAACTTTCTTTCATTTAATCATCATGTTTCCAAGTCAGGAAATCCAGTCCAGTTAATTTTAAAGGGAATATCCTCAAGATCAACAGAAGTCTTCCTACTGCTGTACCCTCCCCTTATCAAACCCATCACTGAATGGAATGTTCCCTTTGAGTTGTAAAAAAAAAACAATCATATCACCTAACTGGAAAGGTGCCAAAGATTTCTAGCTAAGTAAATTAAAGTCCTTAAATTCTTCAACTATCTTAATAGATTAACACAATTATCCTTGTACTCAGTAGCCTACCAGCTGCTCTGACATGTTTTTTAAGCCACAAAAGGCTCAAAGCCACTTGACCTCCTATTTCTTCACAAAAGCAGTGGCTCTACAAACACTCACATTAGTGACCAAAATCAACACCGACAAATAAACAAGACTGGTGGGAGTGATAGTGTAAAGAAATGAGACTTTTTATTTATTCTTTGACCAGACTAGTCCCTCTTTTCAGGGAAGACCCAAAGGGGTATTTATACTACTAGAACAAATTTGATCAGGGCATCAGGAAACTTCCCCTAATCTTTTTGAGAAGTGCAGTGGGATATTTTACATCCACCAGAGCTGCCACCAACTCAAGTAGATGGTGCCTCTGTTTAACATCTCTTCTGAAGGATGATACACTCAGGAGTGCAGCAACCCCCTTATGCTGCACTGCCTAGTGTGGGAATGAAACCCACAACCTTCTGAGCCAAAAGTGAGTGCGCTAATTGTTGCACCACTGACCATTTTTTCTAGGAAAATAAATTAAGAATGGAATTTATTTTGAATTAAAATAGAGCCTAGGTCTATGTGACTTAGACTATTATTTTTGTTTTTACATAAGGATACTTTATGCTTCGTTAGCTCAGCTATACAGAAATAGAATTAGTAATTTAATATGGTCAAGGTTATGATAAAAAAGCATGAATATGTACTGTTAACAGGATTTTGTTAGAAACATCCTTTGTGTTTTTTGGTCGATCAGCTAAAACTATATAATTGTTTTATTTATATTGTATGATTTTACTATAAAAAAGAGCTTTTTTACCTTAGGGAGATGCACGTTTTACTAGGTCTTTTACGACTGTGTTTTTTAATAAAGATATTACTTGATCGGCTAAAGTCTGAGTTTGGTGTTGTACAGACTCATATTTCAGAGCTGTTGATATTTTTCTGCATTAGAAACTGCCACTGGAAACACTATGACAAGTTTTCTGTCAGTCAGGTTTCTGCTGTGACAGTACATACTTTTATTTCTCTTACCTTCAGCAAAGTTCGTAATTTCTACAAGTAAAGGGTTATTAAAAATCTCTACATTAAATTTAATTGTATGCGAGCAAGTAAATTGTATGTATCTAAAAACATTGTCTATATGTGTAATTAACTATACTAACAGCATGCATTTTATTATCCATGTGTGCTAGTATAGTCTAATCAATAAATATGAGGACAAAGTATCCTTGTTACTTAAAAAAACAGAGTATCCTCCTCAGGTGTAAAAGCGGAGTCCAATCAAATATCAAAAATATATTCTTTCAAAATGAGAGTAAATTTATAATTATAGTTGCTCATCTATTCCTTTAATATAAAAGCAGGCTTTATTCATGGGTGCCAATCATGCCTGTATACATGTTTTAAAAGAGACAAAGTTTGGGACTTTAGGCAGATGTATATTTAATAAGTATAGTAAAAACAGATGTCATTATTTGGGAAAAAAGTCTATACTCACTAAAATGCTAGTGCACTGCTGCAGTCCCCCCCCCCCCCAAAAAAAAAGTAACTGCCTCCTGCTGGGCAGCTTTTAATAACTGGAAAAATCTCTGGTAAAAAGTTTAAGGTATAGCAGGAACAAAACATCAGGTAAAAATGTTTTAATTTAACACCAAAATGATCATAAAAATTCTGTTAAAGCTAAAAAAAATTTCAAATTTTCAAAAGCAGTAGCATTGCTAGGGTGGTGCGAGAAGGGCAAATACTCCAGACACAAAGTGTTGATGGGATTGATCAGACTATCCCAATCTCTCCTTAATGCAATGTCATGCCAGCTTTTAAAAGGCCAGTATTGCATTCGTAGTCAAACCTGAGTGCACTAGCACTGTGTGTGTGATCTAAACTGTAAACCTGCTTGCTACAAGCAGTTTCCTACAGGTTAAAAGTAATTTCCTTTTTATAACTAAAACCTGAGTGCTGTGGTGCTGTGTGCAAATAGGGTATAAACTGTAGCATCTGTCTGGTACATCTGTAGCAAGCACTTTGCTGCAGTTTAAAAGAAGAATTTATTTTTAAATAATATATGTTGAAGAAGAATTGGGGTAGGGCACAGATGTGGGACCTGAATGGCTACGGCAGGAGGGGTATGCTGTGCATCTAGCCACCTGGTTGGTGTACTAGTAGAAGGAACATCTTTTTTTTTTTTTTTTTTGAAGAGCTGAGAGGGGGGCATGGATCTAACTTAATAAGCTGGTGGTTTCAATCTTAAGTGTAGTCAGTGGTTTAATACACCCTTCAGCTGCAAAATGTCAACCGATCAGGCATTTCACATACACATAGCATTCCTTAGTAATCTCACAAGAATTAAAAAGTATCACTGATACATAAAAATCAAATTATTAACTTCCCCAAAAAGTTCTAGTAAAACCAAAAAGAGCATTAACAATTACAACTGTCTGTCCAAACTAATTCAAACAAAAGCTTATGTTTTAACTGAGGAAATCATTTAAAAACAACTGTCCCTTCCTGCATCATAAAAACTCAGCTATCCAAAACACTAACCCTTTACTGCAAACACAAGAGCACAACATAGGCGCTGAAAACTGTTGAAGACTGGGGGGGTGCGGAGGGTGAGAGGGGCACTTAGTGATTTAAAAAGGGCATTTTTTAAAAACTATTTACTACCACAACATAGGTTCACTTAGAGGGCATTTTAATCTTAATCCAAATACCTGAAGGGAAACTGGCCTTACCTATACCCATGGCTGATAATTGTACATTAGCCCTAGTGAAAATAACTGATCATACAATAGACAATTTGAGGGGACCCATGTAAGGGATGCAGCATTTAGGAACTGCCTCTATCCATTAGTGGCATGAGAGGCAATCCTGGAGTAAATCTTTTTATTACCCATCCTTTGATCCAAGTTGCATTTGAATATGGACAGGTATGAGCTTTGTTTTACTTGAATGGATAGTCTGTAAACCCCTGCTACTCCAACAGAAGCCTCCTCCCCAGCTACGCCAGTTTTGCATTACTTGGCTATTTCTCCTCAGTTACCATAAACACTGCTCAAACCTATCAGCATGCATACTGTTTTCTTATTTACTTCTACAATTGTTACAGAAATGGAAATAAAATAGCACAAACACTGAGCCATTTGCTAAACAAACAATACAGTCTCGCAATGAAAACAGACTTAGCATGAGCAGTAAACTTCTCTGCCCTTGAAACTCACATTCATTAAAAGGGCATGAAACCCACATTTGGAGGCCAGTGGAGGACTAAGCTTACCATATCAAAGGCTCCTTACACATTTTTAGGACTATGCATACATGTATGCGTT
The DNA here is from genome assembly GCF_019279795.1 of Protopterus annectens. Taxonomy (NCBI): domain Eukaryota; kingdom Metazoa; phylum Chordata; order Ceratodontiformes; family Protopteridae; genus Protopterus; species Protopterus annectens. The sequence continues at coordinate 1,336,685,430 of NC_056745.1, forward strand.
CTTTGATTCACCTTCTTAAGTGTATTAAATTATATTCCTTGTACAATACAGCACCACTTGTTAGAATGTGTTTTAAATTTGTAGTTTTGAACAGTCTTCTAGTAAGCAATGAAACAAAATGTATAAACCAATAATGACAAAACTACCAATTTCAGAAAATTTCAACCATAAAAGGCCACTCAAACTTCTGTCATTACAATCCACCAATTTCTGTAAATATGCAAAATCTCTGCAGAAGTAAAGTCATCTAAATAATTCCACATTAAAGGGATCTGAAACTAATGAAGAGGTTGCTGCTAGCAAACAACTTTCTATTTCATTGTTTCATCTACAAATAAAGGGCCTGTTGCCCACACAGCAGTAGAAACATAATCCCAGCAGCCGCAGCAGTAACAACACAATCACCCCAGCAGCAGAAACACAATCCTCCCCAGCAGCAGAAACAAAATCCCCCCAGCAGCAGAAATTATGTTGTTTAAAATAATTAACATTACAGAATTATTTTTAATAAATAAAAGAATGACACCAGCTGGCCACTACAGGATGTACTAAACCACTCAAAACTTTGTAAAGCTTAACATTTCCAAAATAAGTAATATTCGTTAAAAATGTAACAAACAAGAAGGACTTTCAAGACTCCATTATAAAAGAATCAGTGCCTATCCACTGAAACAAAGAATGTGGCACTAAGTTTTAACTCAAGCTTACCACGAAGAACTCAGCAGGTTAATTATGCCTTAAAGCTGTTCACGTGTATAATATCCCAGTCTAAACGGAAAAATACAAAACAAAACAAATGCTGATACGATTATACAACAGAAGGTAACTCAAAATGCAGTTGGTGCTACGAAATGTCTCTAACTTTCCTGTTGTCTGCCCGAAGGATTCGTACCACAAGATTTCATCTCTGTGGCGCTCCCTCCCACTTCAGCCTCATGGTCAGAGACTAACCATTTTCCAAGAGGATTCAAACTCTTCGTAAAGAAAGCAGTTTGTTACAGATTACTTACTGTGCAGAGCTGTATGGGTAGCAGGCAGGCAATGGAATTTTACAATTTCGTGCCTAAGGTTTGACGTAAATCCACAATGCACGCATGCATCCTCTGGTCCTCCTTAAAGACTCACACCACCATAAAGTTTTTTGTTTTTTCACTACAGGACAAGATGGTCTTGTAAAAGTGGGGGGGCTCCCCCGTCACCCTCACCCAATGGTTCCTGTGCCTTGGAGCACAATTTAGCCTTCCAGCAAAATATACCCACACAAATTCAGGTGCTCTCTCCCTCTAAAATTTCACAACCACTGTCCTTAAACACTTCCTGGCAACAAGACTGCTACGACACTGATAAACAAAAATCACAGTTATTTCCTTTTCTGCCTGTAAATCAATATGATTCTTTTAAGTTAAAATGTAAAATGTATGCATTTGTTTCCTCAAAGACACTAAAGCTACATGTTAGTGTCATCTGATACAATAAACTTTTCTGCTTTCTAAATATTCTGTACAAAAAATTCCACCGAATTAGCAACCTGTGCCTATTTAGGTAAAGCTTCTACAAAAACTGTTATACCATTCAACCTGCTAGACAAAAATGTAAATTAAACTGTACATTTGAAACAAACCACTAGCCTCTGATATATACACTCTCATTCCCATTATAAAGATGCTGTTTGCTATCTTAAAAATCAAACAGCCACATGATAAATTTAACAATGACTTATTCTTTCATCCCATCATACAACACCTCCAGACTTGTCATGACAATAAGGTAGGCTATATTAAAAAATGCAAAATCTGTAAAAGTAATTTTAAAACCTCAAGTTGTTGTTGGTCTTTTCCGGTTAGGGGTCACCACAGCAGAACTCCAGTCTGCTAATGATTGGCAGTTGATTTTTATGGTGCCAGCCCAACACCCAACCTTCAGCAAAGGCACGCCCATTCACACATGTCTTTCAGAGGCCACTCAACCACAGAGAGAACATACAGACTCCACACAGAAGGCATTCCAGCCAAGAATCGAACAGGAGAACCTCTTGCTGTGAGGCAACAATGCTACCGTTGTACCACCGCGGCTTTGCAAGTTTAAAACCTCAAGTCACTGCCATAAATAAATTATTCAGTATCTCCTCCCAGCAAAAGAAAAAAATAGATAGATATGTAATTTTAGTACCAATTCATCAAAAATCATAGTACAATCTAAAAGTCTGTATAATGCATTCATACTACCAGCTAAAGAAAAAAGTATCAGTTTGTTCAAGACGTTAAAGCTATGCATTTAATAAATATTCCTACTTAACCTTATTACAATTCTTAGTTCAATTCCCTCTATTTTTTCTGTTATTGCCATTTTTATTTTTGTCTTTTCTTTATTCCAATTCATCCTAACAGTCAGTATCTTTTTGCTTTTACTTGGAAAAGGACAAAAAATGCAGTTGTAAAAGCCTTAGGTTCAATACCTAAGACATCTAATTTCTGCAGAAGCATGTCTCAGTCTAACCTTAAAGCAAGTTCTATGCTTTCCTTACCTTAGCAGGTTATTTTAGGCAATAGTAGTATTTTTTTTCTCTTAAGACATTCCTATACCACTACATCCGCAAAAAAATAAAAATACAAATAAATAAATAAAATAAAACCCCTCTTCCTTAACCCTTGTGCCCTCGGCTTACCCAGTTATTCAGTTATTCAAAATCATTTTCTTGTTCTGTTGTGAACACAACCCAGTAGCATTAGGCTTATTATAGCAGCACAACAATAATATTTCTAGCCCTGTAAGATATTTTAGCACTAGCTTAATTCATGTTCCAGCATCTCTGCCACACTTCTTTAGGGTTTGGCAGCAACTGCCGAAATATTAATTGTGGCATTTTCATTTACAGTTGCACACAAGATCTTTGTTGCAGTTCCACATTCTGTAGATTCCTTGTTGTTTTAAAAAGGCTCGGTTCTTGTCTGCATTTCAACTTTCTAATATAAACTTTCATGATTAAATAACAACTCCCTAAAATTATTAGATATCCACTTTTAAATCTTGCAACTTAACAGGGGCTAAAACATGCCTTATGAATGTGTGCTTGCTTTTTGTTTAATCATGTGCATTCTCCTAAATCTGACCTAACAGATATCCAAAATTCATCCTGTTGCAGACAAATCCTGTATTCACATACAAAAAAGCTCATTCATGACAACATTTTTTCTTGGCACTATAGATCAAATCTTGCTTAAAGGACAATTAAAAATGTGTACGCCAGCTGTGATATTGAGAAAAGATGAGTTTATTGTCATTTATCATCTGCACCTTTGATTTAATATCTCTGTAATCTGTACAACTGTTTTTTCCCACCCACACTCCCTGTTATTGTTGTGGTCTTTTTGTCTTGGTGGCTTGAGCTGCCCGCCTCTGGTATAAAGTCGATACTGGACACCCCCCCCCCAGTCACATTACATCAGCTCATTCTACTGTTAATAGTGAGAACTTAGCGAAGGCCCACCCCTTTAGCTTCTGCATATTGAATTATCGCATTATCTTCTGCCTCTTCACTTTGTACTAAAAAAAAAAAAAAAAAACTGTTTCCTACCTCTCCTTGAACTAGTGTAGCCCAGATACAGATTTGCTGTATCCAGGACTTTTTGTAAGCTTCTGAGCAGTGGTCTTCAATTTTTTTCCCTTAGATCTGCTAGTTCTCTGCTCTCCTGCACTTTTATTAGCTTATTAGTCTAGTACTTAATTTCCCTTAGAACTAGCTGGTTTCTCAGTAGTAGCAGTAAAATCTGAATCCCTGTGACTAGTACTTGCTCTAAAACCTGCTGGAAAGCACTAGGAAGCCTTAAACTGATACAAGTACTCAACTCTCCTTGTTAATAAGGAGAAATTAATTGTAGGCACTAAACAGCCTATAATTGTAAATTATCTTGCCAAGGTAAGGGAAACCAGCTCTTGTACTTTACAAAAGAAAAAACGAACCAGGTATGCCCAAGGGTCGGCTTCCAGTATTCCTCCTATCCACCTGGTGAATCTGGGCATACTGAAGCAATGCAGCAATTGCCTCATGTACATAGACAACCGTCTCCTCCTACCACCCAATACTACAACCTACGAGAGATGCACTTACATAGCCAAAATGGAAGCAAAGCTCTCTCCAGCCAAGCTTGTGCTAAACAGTCAAGAGGAGAAGGTTAAAAGTTGCACTACACCCCAAGCCACACATAGCCCTTCAAAACTCATGCCACCAACATCCACACATAGTAACACTAAACCCACTTATGTGGAAGCCCTTAACATTAACCTGCCCAAGCAACAAGAACCTCCGAAGCTAAAACACAAACAAACACCAATCACAACCAAAGTGACACATAGCTCAAAACACCAGTGTGCCACCAAACAACAGCCCCTAAGGCAAGACAATGTACCCAACACTTTAGTCATAGGTGACTCTATAGTCAGGCACACTGATGTCCCACTCACCAGGTTGAACAAGGAGAAAATTACTGTCAGCTGCCTGTCGGGTGCCAGGATCCACCACATAATGCATGCACTCAAGTCACTCCACAACAAATACAAATACAACTCTGTCGTTGTCCATGTTGGAGTGAATGACTTGAGACGTACCTCCCTGGGCTACATGAAAAGAGACATGGAAGAGCTCTCAGATCATGTGGCCCAGGTAGGTATGACCCAAGCACTGAGTAGCATCCTGCCTTCGCCCAGAATGATACCACAGTATAAGGACAAAATGATTGACTTCAACAATTGGCTAAGTTTCTGGTGTCATTCAAAGGGGATCCACTATCTGTCTGCCTGGGATGACATGATCGACAAACCACAATGCTTTGCCAGAGATGGTCTGCACCTGTTGTCCCTGGGATTCAGGTTACTGGCTAAGGCTCTTGCCACCCCCTATAGTGCCTTTTTTAGGTAAGGCTCAAGGGACAAAACCACCACTGTAACAGATATAAGCATGCAAAATCTGAAGGTAATGCTACTCAATGTTAGAAGTCTAAACCTCAAAATGCACTCTCTCGAGGCACTCCTAAAAATGGAGAACATCGATATCTGTGCAATAAATGAGACCTGGTTCAAGGCTCCAGAGAGCACTCCTGCAATACCAGGCTACAACTCTTACCAGACTTTCCGCCCACCAAACCAGGACCGAAAGACTAAAGGCAGAGGAGTGCATATTCACCAAGGATATTCACACATCCAGGCTACTTGTCCAACACAATGCATCTGAAATTCTACAGGTGCAACTAACACTAGGTAAGACTGCAATCCAAATTGTAGCTTGCACCAGATCCCACACCATGCCCCAAGATTCTCACTACACCTTTCTAAAGATACTGAAAAATATTAAGATACAACCAAACACCCTAATACTGGGTGATTTCAACTACCCTACCATTAATTGGGAAAACTACTCGGGTACCAACACCTTTGCCTAACGGTTCTTGGAATTCATAAATTCTAATGCCCTGGATCAACTAATCCATAGTCCCACTGGGGGCTCAAATATCCTAGACCTGGTCATTACCAACATGGGGGATCGATGCTCCACACCATTGGTCACCCCCTCATTGGTCAGGTCTGACCATAAGCTAATTACCTTTGACATCCACATCCCACCCCCACCCCCCAGTATGGAAACCTCCATAAAAAACTTCTCCAAAGCCAACTTCATGCTACTTAAGTCAGAAGTGACAAACTTCATGACACCCATGCAAACAGGAACTGAAAGTTCGACTGCTGAATCTTACACTAAGGGACTGTATGAGCACATCCACTAGTGCATGAATCGTGCCATTCCAAATAGAACCAAGATGCTCTTCTCCAAAAAAAAGGAAGCCAATCTGGTGGTCCACTGACATAAACAAACTATACAAACAGAAGGAAGAAACTGTTGCAGAAAAGAGGAAAATCACAGAATGCAAAAAACTCCCTTACCAGCCTCTGTAAGAAGCTGAGATCCCTCATAAAATCCTACAAAGCTAATTACGAAAACAAAATTGCCATAGATTCCAAGGACAACCACAAGGCATTCTATAGTTATGTCAAGAATCTAAATGGCAATGCTCAGATCTGCCCTGAGTTACAACAGAATGGCATTAAATATACTGATCCCAAGGATATTGCCAATATCCTGGCAGATCAATTCAGTGCCAACTTCACCTCCCTCTCTCCCCCTAAAGGGCCCATCTCAATACCAAAAGATTGCCAAATTCCAGTAATCATGGCCACACAGGTAAAAAATGCACTCTCCAAAGCTAAGAATACAGCATCAATGGGACCAGACGACATCTCGGGCTGTGTACTACATGAACTACAAAATTAACTGACACCTCACTTAAGTGTCATGTTTAATCATAGTCTCACCTCAGGCTACGTGCCCAATGAGTGGCGCACAGCTGCAGTTATCCCACTCCACAAGGGGGGATCTACCTTGGATCCCGGGAACTATCATCCCATCAGTCTGACAAGCCTGATCTGCAAAGCCATGGAACGCATTTTCATGGAACTTATAAATAAAGACATTGGCAAACTTCAAACACTGGACTCCACCCAGTTTGATTTTGTAAAGGGCCAATCCTGTCTCCTCAACCTGATTGACTTCTTCGAATCAGTCTCCAGAGCAGTGGATGAGGGTAAGGCAGTCCACACATCTTATCTGGACCTCACCAAGGCCTTTGACAACATCCCTCACTCTGGAATCATAGATAAACTTACTAAGCTGGGCATTAATCCCTACGTCACTCGATGGGTTGCCAACTGGCTTACTAACAGAACCAAAAAAGAAAAGCAGAGCCAGCAAACCGTGACAGAAAGGTTTATTATTAAAAATAGGAGAACTGAACAGACTGGTTTTGGCTGTAAGTTTATCAAGCCTTCATCAGTGTAGTAAATTACAGTTGCAAACATTCTCCTTTTACAGTATATCACCACTAGAGGCTGAATGAGAGAATTACTTCAATTATTTCATTCCATTAAAAGTATTCGTTAAGTCCTGGCGAGAATAAAGCACCCAGTATGATTATCCATTTTTTCTCGTTGTTATTCAACAATTGATGCCAACCTAATTTATTATTCCTATTACCTTGTATTTTGTCGATAATCGTGAAATTAAAGACTGCATTATGGCTTATGTGTACTTTGGATGTTTTTGCATTATACATGAACATTCCCCATTGGGCAGGCTTGGAGGCTTTAGAATATTGGCTAATGAAGTCTGAATTGTACTAACCGGGCTTTAATACTTTTTTAGTCTGTTTGACAGAGCATGTTTTGACTAAAAATGTTTTTTTTACTTTCAAAACAATTGCTATCTACAGATTAAGGGAACTGCCATGGGGGCCTCCTTTGCCTCTATATATGCTGATCTCCTTATGGCCTATATTGAGGAACAGCTGATTTATGATAGGTCACATAACATCTACATAGACGAGATCGAGATTTGGAGGAGATATTTGGATGATTGCTGGTTAGCATGTAGGTCAGATATAAAATATCTTCAGGAGTTTGTTGAATGATAATAAATGGGGGATTCAGTTTACAGCCACTTTTGACACAGGCAAAATTACCTTTCTGGACGTGTTAGTAACCAGAAATGCTGACCATACATTAACATCTGAGGTTTATCGTAAACACCCCCAGTTTAATTCCTTACTCCATGCTACCAGCTTTCATCCTCCTCACATATGCAGAAACATTCCAAAGTCACAGTTTTTACGTATTAAAATGATATGTTTGGATGCAGCCACATATCATTCTTATGAGGAAGATTTAGCCATGAGATTCACAGAGAGGGGCTACAAGAGAGTGGACATCTCTCAGGCCAAACACTGGGCATCCAGTCAGGGTAGGAACAATTTACTTCAATATATGGACAAAACATCAGACAACAATTCACAAATTAGATTGGTTACTACTTATGGTAGAAATACGGATGTCTTACTCAACCATGTCTGCAGGTACTAGAATATCCTATTAGCTGATACCAGGTTATGCAAGATTTTGGATGATGCATGCAATTTTTCTTTTAGAAGGGGCAAAAATCTTGGCTCATACATGAGTCATTACAAACGTGTATAAATCTGATATGAACCCAACACAGGCATTAGAAGTTTTGGTTTTGAAGGGATGTTTCCCCTGTGGTCACTGTACCCACTGCAAAAGGATGTTGAAGACTGGACAATTTACTAGTAAAAATACTGGGCAATTGTTTAATATTTCATTTTTTGCTAATTGTCAGTCAGATTGGCTTATCTATATGGCCACCTGTAGCTGCTCTGCTTTTTATGTGGGACAGACCTCAAGACCAGTTAAATTTAGAATTTCGGAACATCTAAGTGACATCAAGGTTAAGAAACCAACAAATGCTTTATATAAACATACTGAGAAACATCATAATGCAGCCTTTAATTTCATGATTATTGACAAAATACAAGGTAATAGGAATAATAAATTAGATTGGCATCAATTGTTGAATAACAAAGAGAAAAAATGGATAATCAAACTGGGTGCTTTATTCACACCAGGACTTAATGAATACTTTTAATGGAATGAAATAATTGAAGTAATTCTCTCATTCAGCCTCTAGTGGTGATATACTATAAAAGGAGAATGTTTGCAACTGTAATTTACTACACTGATGAAGGCTTGATAAACTTACAGCTGAAACTGGTCTGTTCAGTTCTCAAATTTTTACTAATAAACCTTTCTGTCACTGTTTGCTGGATCTGCATTTCTTTTTTGGTTCAAGGACGTTTTGGAGCCATGCAGCTACCATACTTGCTGGGGCTCATCTTCCTTTGGAGCATTACTGACAGAACCCACACTGTAAAAGTAGCCGACTCAAAATCCAGCTCCAGAAAATTGTCAAGTGGAGTACCTCAGGGCTTAATCCTGGGACTGCTCTAGTTTGGCATCTACTTCTCTGAAGTACAGGCCAGCAGTAAGGGACTCTGGCTAACAAAGTTTGCAGATGACTGCAAACTGAAAGCCATTACTGAATCCCCAAATGATGTGGATATTCTACAAAAGGGCCTTACAGAAAAAGATGCTCGGTGCCAGAGCCATGGGCTCAAGCTCAATGCCAAGAAATGTATAGTTATCCCCTTTGGAAAAAAACATGTACCCATGAATTACCACATAAGTGGCAGTACACTAAACACTGAAAGTGTGATAAGGGACTTAGGGACACAGGTGGACAGTGGTCTCACCTTCGATAACAACATCGCCACAACAGTCAGGAAATCCTTCTATGTGGCACACCTCATCACTAAGGGCTCTTCATCCAGAAAAAAGGAGGTCATTGTCCCACTGTACTCATCCCTCATTAGACTCATTATAGAGTACAATGCCATGTTTGGTATGTACCTCACAAGACATCTGCAGAAACTGGAAAGGCCACAGTAATACCTCACTAAAAGAATCACAGGTCTAAAGCAGATGCCCTATGCTGACCATCTAAAAAAACTCTAGCTATACTCTAACACATATCACCTACTCAGAGGTGATCTCTGCTTAACATACAATGCCATTTCAAACCCAGAGCTGTTGGACATGCTACACTTAAAGAAATCCCAATCCCTCAGAGCCACACGCACCAGGGATCTAAACCTGGTCATCACAATGAACAAAACATGTTGGAGGGATAGGTTCCTGACCCAGAGACTCCCCATACTCTGGAATAAACCGCCCATACATGTCAAGCTGAGTCCCTCTTTGGCCCTCTTCAAAAGGAACCTTGACGATTGGATGGAAGATAGCAAATTCACCTTATGGATCATGTCAGTTGCCCTGCTAGACAGGGGACCAGAGAAGTAAATATTCTGGGAAGAAATTGCCAGAGAATTGTTATGGCTAGGCTTGTATAGGCCCTAAGGCCGATAGCCTAGTACCAACCTATGAACCTATAAGTTGCAAAACTAGTAAGTATCACTAAGACATGCAAATAAAACAGTTAATATTTTCACAGACTCATGTTATGCTTATGTAGTAATTCATGGGTTTGGCACAATATAAAAATATTTGACATCATCAGGTTCTGTCATAAAAAATGTATTTTTGTAGCTCAGTTGTTAAATACACTCTTATTACCAAACTGTACTGCCCACAAGACAGTTGACACTTGCATTTAAAAAAAAAATCCTTTGCAAATATTGTCTCTGAACAGACTGCACATTATAACTCTTTTTAATCTTTCCTTTTGCAGCCATTTCAAACTAAAAATGTTTCTGTATCATTACAAGATGTGTTGTCTTTTCAAAAACAGACTGAGACTTCAAAAAACAATGTGGTTGTACTTCGTACTTCCTGAACATCACAAATAATGTTTTGCTTTCACCAAGACAAGTACAATACAGAAGCATCCCTATTAGCAAAACTTTGAAAGTGTCAAAGTGATGGGAGTGTTTTGCCATTACTTCTGCTCATGAGACAGCCATACCCATGGCAGCCATCCTATGCAAAATCCCCAAAGTCTTGTAAACTGTAAATTCCAACCACCAGAAAGATAAGGACAGACTGTTCTTTTCATGGATTCCTGTATGTAGCAACAAGTAACTTACCCTGTTGATACACCCCAGTATGAAATGATTCTAACCAAAATCTGCTGTAAAGTGAAGTATACTAACCTGTAAAACCTCACTGTCAACCTGATCATGTAAACATGTATCCCTTGCACAAGACATTGATTAATATCTCAAAATATACTCAGCATTGTCTCAATCAGATAATCTGTACTGATGCTATTGTTGCTTAAGGTCTAACCCCCCCAAATTATACATGACATTAATATACTCTGCACTTTTCCTGGTCACCTCAGCTATTGGACAATGTAGGAAAATGTACTTTATTTGTGGCAACAAAACTTACTGGTGGTGTCCAAAAAGACTTGACAGAGGAGTAGCTGTTACCTTGCATATGCAAGACCAGCTATTCATCATACAGACACCCTACCTTCAGCAAAAAAAAAAAAAATCAGAAATGTTCAATGGAAGAAAAACTCAGAATGCAAAACTGTGACCCTTAAAATTCCAGACAGCAAAACTGAGGCATTATAGGGTTTATTGTCACAATCTAGAACAGGCTGCATTTAAAGGACTTTCCCCATATGGACTTGAATGATGTCATGTCTGGGGCAGGCGAACTTCCAGCTTATACGGCATCAAAGGCTATTTGGAAATGAGGGCATTTTTGTGCTACAAAACATAAATCATATTGGCTGCAATTATTCTTACATCATTTCTAGTTTTATGTAAAACATTGGTATCAAAATAAAAGTTCAAAATGTACAAACAGCTTGACTGACCAGTTTTAAAAGGATTTTGGTAATGTGTTGAGATACAGTAACATAACCAAAAAAAGTTTACATGTCAAAAGCTGAACATTGCAGGTGAACAAGGTGCATTTATTGCTAATAAAATTATTTTCATTAAAAGTTGAAAAAATGTACATGTAAAGATTACATTGGTACATCATGTGAAAAATGTCTCTTAAATGTTGAGTGTTGTCTATGCATTGTCTCAGCTTTCAGTTTTGTAATAGGGATGTGGTGTGAGTGACGCTTTGTAGCATCAGATGGGGAACTGAGAAGAAATTAGATTTTTTTTTAATGAGAAAATTAATCAACAATGGAATCCATCTTAAATTAAAATGGAGTCTAGGTCTATGAAATTATTTCATTTATACTGTGTGATTTTGCTATAAAATAAGAGAGCTCCCTTTGCTTGGGGAGACAGAGATTTATTTTACTTGCTCTCCCACAATCACGTTCTTCAATAAAGAGATTACTTGCTTGGCTAAAGTATGAGTTTTACATCTTTCCTTAACAATAGTATTCTAAATCAATGTATTCCCAGCCTATGGAGTTGGTTATGACTACATGTCAAACAAAGTGGTACTTTTGCTATAGCTAGTCTTGATGACTGGCTGGGTGGACACAGATGGTTAACATATATAGCCCTGATTAGTTTTTGAGATGACCACTATCAAATGCTTGAAAAGAGTGTCAAAAATGTTTGGGTAGGCATCTTATAGTCCCTGTTATCACTTCCCTAATATTTCATGCAGTTATATACTTCCTCCCTCACTTCTTGTTCCACTATTATCCTCATCTCTTTGTACATTTGATATTCTTGCAATCTTCTCTATCTATACTGTTCTAATGTTTTCATCTTACACACTTTCTCCTTTCCTTTCTCACATTATTAAATACATAATGCCCTTCCTTTTCAGCCCACATCAGTTGCTTTTCTCCTTACTGTTCTTCTAATACCGCCTATTTCCTTGCATTCATAGTCTCTTCCACAGACCCTACCTTGTTTTAACATGTTTATTTAAATGCATTTTTCTCCTAACCTTTATGTGTTAGCATTTCTTGAAGGGCAGCTACATCCTACATGCAATATTACATTTTCAGGCAGTGTGTTCTTTTTATACCATTATCCTAAAGTTACCATATCTAACTAAAAGACAAAGCTTAGGAACAAAATGTAGAGAAAACCTCACTTAAGGTATAGCTGCTCAGCACAAAGTCCACGTAGAAAAAAGAAAAATAGCAGCAACTAACACTAAAATCAACTGTTTAATGACTGGAAAAAACAATAAAATTAAAACATTGCAGCAAAAATCAACCAGGTGAGCACTTTCAGGGTTTGCCCTTCATCAGATGAAAAACCAATATCAAAACATTCAATAAATGACAACCAATCATAATTCAATATTGAACTCGCCATTTTTTAAGGGTGAATTTTAATGGGACAACCTCATTAAGTCCAGGATATCTATGTGCTGTAAGCTCCACAATCCATTTAGCTTCCTCAAAGTCTGTGTCATTTATTATATCACCTCTCCTATTACCTTTTCCCATATAACCATGAATTTAAATTGATGTCCCTCATTACTAGATATATGCCTGTATAAGGCATTATGTTAATTGTGTACCTTAATGGCCGATAGGTGGTTTAGGATCCTGGTCTTAAGCATGCAGTTCGTCTTGCCTACATAGTATCAAGTGCATGCTTGACATATGGCAAGATAAACCACATTTGTGGTTCTACAGTTGGCTTAAGCTCCAAAATGATATACCCTGCCAGTGACCGGATGCATAAAGCTAGTATCTTTACTTATGCTGCTGCAGGCTTTACATGTCCCACATGGTCTAGTTCCTATCATGGCCATAGCCTGCTGAGGTTCTTTCTTCCCTTCATGGCTCAATATATCTTTCAAGCTTTCAGGCTATTATTCCTCCTAAAACCAAATCTGGGCTGATCCCCCACCACCTTTCTGATTTTCTCATCAGTCAGCAATATTTTCCAGTTGCGCCTGACAATATCACAAACCCCATGGATGTTGTTGCTATATGTAAATAAGAGTCTTTGTTTATCATTAGTGCCTGACTTACTGATGACACCCAAATCATTGTCTTTGTTTTGTTTTAGCCACGGACGCATTTTGCCCTCTCTAAATTCTGTCTGGGATCATGTGATATTTCTTACCTTCCTGCTGTTATATCCCCTATCCTTGAAATACCCTTCCAATTTCAACACCTCTTCCTCAAAATCCTCAGTGTATAATCTGGAGACTCTCCCCAGTTGCCCTGTAACAATGTTATCGAATGTAAATCTTGGATGCATACTGTCTTGTGTCAGAATGCTGTTTTTTCCAGCATTCTTTCCTATACAGAGTAGTTTTAAATCCTGCATCATCCTGCATAACTCTCACATCTTAAATGTCTATCATAGTCTCCGAATAATTAATTGAGAATTTAAGGAAGCTGGTAGTCGATTCCAGGTGCACAATTAATTCCTTCAATTCACTTATTTCCCCTCCCCATAACAGGAAAATGTCATCCACAAAGCTCCTATATAGGCATACCTTATCTCTCCATACATTCTGTGCTACCAGGACATACTGTCTCTCCCAGAAAGACATCACCACATTTGCATATGTGTTCACACAGGGGGTGCCCATGGCTACCCCCTGTACTTGTCTATACAAATTTCCTACACATGTAAAAACATTGTATTCTAACACTATGTCCAGTAGCCTCCTTACTAATTCCAACTTCATCCCTTCAATTAAATGTAATTCATTCAATAAACTTGATACAGCCTCTATCCCATAGCCATTGCTAATCACTAAATAAATTTTCGACATCTAGTGTCACCATAACATACTTCATCCCTCTATTACTATATGTTCCTTTAAAGAAATTAGGAAATTCCCAGTATCCCTCAACACCTCTTCTAATGATGTCAAACAGGGTCTCAAGGTACATTCCAACCATATTAAAATGTTTTCTGTGACCCACCCCCTCCCTGAAACTATAGGTCTGAGGGGGGTCATACAAATCCTTATGCACCTTGGGCAAGGCTTTAAACACTGGAATATTTGGATTCTCTATTCATAAAAAATCTAACAGCTCTTTATTCATTAAACCTGCAACTTCCATATATTTTAACCAATCCCTAATCTCTTTAACAAAATTATTCACACTGGCGGGATATCTGAATAAATGTGGATACATCTGAGAGCAGTCCAATTAATTTGTCATGATATACGTTCTTACTCATGACCACCACTGCCCCCCCCCCCCCGTCTGCTTGTTTAATTACTATCTGTGGATTATGCTGTAGATCTTTAATTGCCCTTCTCTGTCCTATAGACAAATTATGAAATTTCCTGGTATTGGCACTTTGTAAATGTAACTGAATTTCCTGCACACAGACCCTGATAAATGTCTGCATAGTGGAGATAAACCCTGGGACTAAAACACTTGGTTGTTTCAACTTAAAATGTCGTGATTGGTTGTCATTGCCAAACATTTCCCTTAACATAACATTTCTGCCGAACATCATAATATCAATGATAACTTCACAAAAATTACTTTCTTGACTTGGGATCAATGTTAATCCCTTATTCTGTACATATAGCTCATCATTAGAAAGAACATATTGAGATAAATTAAAAACAATGCCATCACCAGTCAATGAGATATTCTCTTTTTCTTCGATTCTCTGTTCTTGCTGTGCGAGCATCTCCAATCGCCCTTCTTCTTCACCGGAGCCAGTAATTGGGCAAAAAAAACACCCATTACCTTTATCAATAACTGGGGCCTTCGGCCTAGCCCCCAATTTCATACCTGAGTTACTAGCATTGTCGTTGGTACACAAATCCATTTGCACAGGTTCTAAGGCATCTAACATGGTCAGGCCCTCTCCCAGTGTCTCCTGTGTCTCTTTAACTACATCTGCTCTTTTAGTCTCCTCTTTTCTGTTCCTTGGAATATTGCCGTCTTCCTTCTTAGAGCCCTGCTCATCGGGCTCTGCCCCTCGCATCGTTGAATGGCCCAGCGTTGACACCTTATATCCTCTCTCATTGGTCTGTTCCCTAAGCACATTATAGTTGTTCTGCCCCAACCTCCATGGATGCACAGCCTTCCTTGCCACCTCTGAAGGAACCGTTGGCTGTATATTACTGACATTAGAGTTCTCCCCGGGCCAGACAAAAATCTGGCCTGTCATAAAGTCACTGTAATCTCTTTGCAGCTTTTTTTTATTTTTACCTGCTGCAGCTTCTGGTCAGTAGTGGAAAATGTGCAATATACGGCATCCAAGAGACTAACGTACCTTTCCTCTGTAAACTCTGTCTCTAGTCTTTGTTGCAACAGTTCAACTTCTTGACCCATTTGCTTCTCTTCTGGAGCAAAAAACTCCAGCAGTAGGTGCATATATGAAAAACCTGTATTTATATTGATTTGTTGCCACTTAGCAAGGAACTCTAGATAATGCTCCCCTTGCTTAGGCATGCAGAAAACCCTCATGCCTCTTGGTAACACCAAATTTTAAACACCCTTTGAAATGGTTTCCCAGTCACTGCATGCATTATAGTTTGTTCACTTTATTGGTGAATTCCTTAATAAGCTCCTCAAACACAGGATTCGTTTCTGTGCTCATGGTCCCCAATGGCGGGTGTTCTGTTGTAACATGTAAGTCAAGGTTTAACAACGGATTTCCTAAAGAAACCAAATTATTTTTTTACCTTGTCCACCAACTCGGTCATTCCAATCCAGTGACCAAAAATTCCTGTCTGTGTATAAACCTACCAAATCTGCTGGAGATTGTCTGTACTTATACAAGGTTGCTAAGGCCTGGAACTCCCTACTTGTATCCATCTAAAATCTTGTATCTATCTAAAATCTTGCTCTGTTCTTGCTCAAAGCCAGGATAAACTATATCCCTAAATGTGAACAAGTACCTTTTCATTCCTTATACCTACCTCCTTACTCTCTCTTTTTCACTTACTTCCTTATTCCTATCAAATTTTCTTCCCTGAATTTCTCTCCAAATATACCGTAAGCCTGTTTTTCCCTCAATTCATATTGCAATTCCTGTTTGTATTAGACTAACTTACCTTTAATTTCTACAACTTCTCTTCTCTAAATATTAAATAATTGTCATATAACTTGTATCATTCCTCACCATTTTTTATATTATGTCTAGTTTGTTATAATTATTTAACCAGCAGATGTTTTTGTTGTATTTTTGAAAATTGTGAAATTATTGTTTTTAAAATTTTTGTAATAATTTGGAGCTTTCTCTCAAGGCCTCTGCTGAAAATATGCTTCTACCCAGTTGGACTTTCCCGGTAATCAAATGTCAATAAATAATTAAATAATAAATAAACAAATAGATCCTTGTCCTTTCTATTTCCGACTACTATAAGTTGGTAAGTCATTTAGTTAAAAAAGCAGACCCAAGAAAGATCTGAATGCCATAAGGAGCTATTTGTGTTAACTGGCAATATACAAAAAGGCACTATAGGATTGAATGAGTTAAATCGTAATCTGTCCATTATTCAGAGATTCCAGTCAGGCTCAGGTTCAGATTCAGTTGTCAGAACCCATTGTTTACTTATTTAACTTTTTTGTTCATCTGTCCCATTTTTACTTCCTGAATGTTGATTATTTTATTATTTCTACTTGTTGTACATTCTGTCTCATACTCTTCTTTCTAGCAATCAAATATTTTCTTTCATTTAGGATCTCTGGGGAAGCGTGGACTTGTTTCAGAGTAAGTTGCTCAAATGTATAAATCTGAAACATGCTATCTGGCCTGGGGGGCATCTTACTGACTTGTCTCAGTACCACGCTACCTGCAGTCTATCACAGGTGTTGTTAATGACATACTCAGTCAGGGATGAGTTGTAGTGGGCCTCAACCTCATGTTTGGTGCACTCCTACTAAGATCAGGAGACATCAGTGGATAGTGGCCATGCTGCTAGAATATGTGTGGTTTGTTTGACCTGTTTGCTATGGGAAGAGTGGGAGGCATCAGAAGGCTTATAATTATATAGGTAATAGATGTTGCAATTTATTACCAAGTAGGACTGACAAGGTACAGGAGAATACAGATGTAGCCATTCACATTATGTGGGGGTGTGGAAGATACATGTGATGTTGTAGGGTCATGATACAGGGAACACATCAGGATTAAGAGATCAATTAAGATTGCAATGGCAGATTTCAGAGGTGCATGATGCACAATATGGTGTGCTACAGACTGGTTCCACATGCTGGGCACCTTTAGAGGTGGCCTGTACTTCTCTGTGTGTCAGATGTTACATAGCCTGTGCTACTTGTCGACTATGTGGCAGGGTACTTTAGTGATGGTGTGGCAGATATCAGAAGTCAACAGCTTACTATATGCCTCTCCAAAGATTTACAGAGCAGGATGGCTCCAAAGGAAAGGAAGGGAATGGAGGGAGAATTTCTCCCAAACAGAGACAGCCATCTTCCTGCAGGCCCTCAGTGAATACAGCCAGTAGATCCTCCTTATGGACATGAGTGACCAGGCCTTCCATGAACATGTATAATAGAAACTTGCTGTTTAGGTAAATACTGTTGGTGATCATGAGAGATCATAAGATCAAGTATGTCACAGGGACATTAATGTGATCTATTATGCTTGCAAGAATGAAACATGCCTTGCACAGGAGCAGCTGCTCAGTCATGGAGGTCATCAGTAACAGACACAGAGAAATTCCTGACATCTTTGTCTGGGATACAAGACTACTTCCTTATACTTGGTGAAGGAAATGACATTGGTAAAGAACTTCACCCATCACCGCGGGTGTCAATGGGTAACACCCCATGTGGCCATTCCCTTACATATGTATCACGTAGTTCAACAAAGCAAGCCAGAACTGGACCCCTACTGAATATGGTAATTTCTTTCTTACAAGCACTTCAGGTCTACAGCTATCACATCAATCTGCACAAGGGATATGGTCTATATTTCTTTGCATCTGACTGTTTTACAGCTGTAGCATCACTGGAACCAAACCTAGAAGTGTCATAAAGCAGCAATGATACACTTGGGTGTATCTGTCTGTTTTCACTGGTGATTTCTTGTCTAGGTCCCTCACCATGCATATTGGCATTCTTGATGTCAGGGAAATGTCTGTGCCTGACAATGATGGCAACTACAGCCTGGCACACCTTGCATCTGCAGTGGCACTGTCAGGCATGGGTAACTTCTGGGCATATCACCCTCTGCTTCCACATAATCTGCTTCATTGCCTGTGTAACCCACCCCTCAGTCACAGGATACAGTAGGAGGACAGGAGTCTGCCAACACAGCAGTCCTGGATACACCCTCATTTCCTGTAATCCAGACACATTGTATGCTGGCAGCTTCCATTAGTGTGGGGAGGAAAGAAGGGGCAGCGGACTGGTGTCCTCAATGTCTTGGTTCATACTTTACATCTGAGCTGAGTGTTTCCATGGCTAGGCCGTCATGCAACATATATGCAGGCCAGTCATACAGACATAAGCTTATGCTACCCCTGCCATTGCAGAGCTGATTTATGTAGTATGTGAGCTAAGTAACAACCTTAAAGAAGGCTTTGTCGATTCAGGCATAATGGGGAATCCATATCCTCAAGGTGTCTTTGAGAAGCTGCACACCATTGGCATCACCATTCTGGTGGCTGATCCTGTTATGCCAGTGGTGGTCTAAGTACCATAGCACCACACCTTCCATACCTACTACCAGTATCCCATTGTGGATGCACATGCAAGTAAGTGTACATGCTGAACTTACGCATGGCACATCCTGTATTTCAGGTCATATTGCACACTGTCCTCAGTTATGGTTGCAAATTGTGTCAGTGACATTCCTTGGAGGAGGCAACCCCATGGATTGGGACATGCACTGTCAGTGCACATACCTTCTGACTGAGCCTTGGACCTGTCATAGAGAAACATGTACAGTGCAGCAACTTCTGAAAGAGCTGTAACTACATGCACACATACATAGCATCAGCCCAAACACCACCAGCCACCTCTACCCACATGCACCACACAGGTGATACCAACCCTTCCCTGCATAGACTTTTCAGCTCACCACACTTGGAAGGCCATCAGAGACACAGACACACACACACACACACACACACACACACACACACACACACACACACACACACACACACACACACACACACACACACACGCACACACACACACACACACACACACACACACACACACACACACACACACACACACACATGCACAGATGCACATTATTAGCCCCCCCCTGTCCACACAGTGCCTGTTGACAACCTCTGTCACGGTAGATCTCTCCACCTGTACCTGAGATAACAATTTTCCTTTCCCTCCTTCTGACTAGGGTGGACAGTGTCTGAAAAACAGCATGGCCAGTCCATGCATGGTATAGAACAGTTTAACTGTAGCACTGCATGAATGATTAATTTTTTTGTTTAATCTGCCCCATTTCTATGCATGGAATGTACTGCCCTATTTCATGTTGCATGGACATTCCCCCTGCATCCAGTTCCTCTGCAATATTTTCATCAGTCACATCATCCACTACTGACTTTGACATATCCTCTCAACCAATATCGATACCCTGATGTATTTCTTTGTATGCCAATATGTTTGTAACATTGTATACACTGTAAACATCTTGTTGCATGTTCCTGAAATTTACTGCAGAAACATGCGCCAAATGTGGGAGTTATAGGCATCTGAAGAGCAGAAGTGGCCTTTATCAGTTCAAACACATGACCGACCATATTTCAGGTCTGTGATAGCATGGTGCAGTATGCAGTCTCTGCCATGCTCTGTGGGTTTTAAATCAGTACCATGAGTCATGGCTGCAGGGTATATTTGGTGGGTTCCTATCAGATGAACAAAGATGCATTTTGTCGAATGCGTGCTGGTCGAACTTGAAATGTCGAAAAGGCAAAATGATGAAGCAGCATATAAGTGAAATCTTTCCCTGGGAAAGAAGTCGCTTGGCCACTTCCGTCACTTTGCCATTTTCGGCACTGTAAATCGATCTCGGAATTGGTATATTTAAGTAGGCGGTGTGTGGGGGGCACAGCCCCAAGTCTTTTTTTTTTTTTTTTTTGGGAACAGCGATTTTTTTTTTCCTTGGGGAAAAAAATCGCTGTTCTGGTTGTTCGATGTCTTGTGAATTTGAACTTTTGAGTTCGATATAACAACGTTCGATCATTTGATCGTTCGTTGTTATAATATAGACCCTATTTGTCATCACTTGTAAGATGTCCCTGGAGGAGGTCACCCCAACCAAATCACATATATAAAAATGTGCCAAATGTGGGAGTTATTGTTAGATAAGTTTCCACTACTAAAGGTGTCTCAGAACAAAATAAAAGTAAAACGAAGAATACTGAGTACACCACCAAAAGAATTAAAACAAATGAAGCATACAAACGATAAGCTCTTTCGGCATATAGAAAAGAGATTGGCCATTTTGTGATAGGAAGGATCCAAGGCATATACCAAAAGAAGCTCACTGATTGGTGAATACTCATTTAATACATGAAATGAAGCAAGGGATGTTACGATCTGAAGAAGGAAAACCTGCTGAAAGTGCTTATCGTTTGTATGCTTCATTTGTTTTAATTTTTGTCACAGTTTTAGTGTGCTTTTAACTACACATATTAAAGTTCCAGTATTTTAATCATGGTGGTGTACTCAGTATTCTTCGTTTTAAATGTGGGAGTTATAGGCACTACCCAGGTGGTTCACTGAGATGTTGTAAATTATACCCTGTAAATTACAGACTACTTGGCAGTTGATGGAGTGGAATCCCTTATGGTTGATATACCACTGTCCTTTTGTCCCATATGGGTCCTTGATGGTAACATTGGTGCAGTTGATGTCACCCAATAGCTCAGGAAAATGGTTATTTCATCAAACACGCTCATGGTGCTGTTTCTCTCCTCTGTAGTATGTGGAACCACATATGCTCCTCCATATGCCTTAACATGGCATAGAGAAACTGGTGTAGTATTCCCTTGTAAGATAATTGACATAACACCCACCGTGTCTCCATTTGGTTTCCAGAAGATCCCTGTATCCTTCGTTTATACAGGTATGGGTATTTCACACATCCAATGAACCTGCATGTGAGGGCAATATATCTATCCCAGCTTCTACATGATTTTTTTGTCCACACGGTAGTGGTATACTATTTCTGTGTTACGGAGTAGATGAAATGTTTGGTGTGGTCAGATCCTTATTCTCTATACTCAGCCAGGATAATGTCCCCATTGAAATTGCATCCAATATCAAACTCCTGGGTGCCATCACTGACGAACATCTAAAATTTGACACCCATATCCAAACCGCCATTAAAAAAAAAAAAAAAAAAAAAAAAAAAAAAAACACCAAAAGCTAGGACTCCTATACAGACACAACTGCTACCTCTCCCCCTCCACCAGGATAACCCTTGCCTCCTCCTATCTACTCTCTTCTCTTATGTACGGTGCTCCTCAGCTAAACAATCTCCAACTCGGCCTACAGTCCAAACTCGAATCATGCTACAATAAAATAAGCAAATTTGCTACCAACTCAAAATACTCCTCTCACCACTGCCATTCTCTCCACACCCTACAGTGGCTAGAACTACCCAATTGCTTGATCTTCCTTAAACTCACCAATGCCCACAAGCTCGTCTACAAACCTTCCAGCTGCCTCTCTCTCTCTCTACCACATTAATCTCCTACATTCCTAACTGCTCACTCAGATCTGAAACAAAACCTCCTACAAATCTACAACCCCCCCTCCCCCGGCCACCTCCTGCTATCCTGCCTCATATCTAAACTATGGAACTCTCTCCCTTCACAATACACCTTCTTCTTCTTCTTTCAGCTTTTCCCGGTTAGGGGTCACCACAGCAGATCACCGGTCTGCTTATGACTGGCAGTGGAGTTTTACGGTGTCGATTTGCCAGCCCGGCACCCAACCTTCCACAGGAGGCACACACACACACACACACACACACACACACACACACACACACACACACACACACACCCCTAGGGCCAGTTTAGAGTGTCCAATCCACCTACAGCATGTGTTCGGGATGCGGGAGGAAACCGGAGCACCCGGAGGAAACCCACGCAACCACAGGGAGGACATGCACACTCCACACAGAAGGCACCCCAGAAAAGGATCGAACCGGAGAACCTCTTGCTGTGAGGCAGCAACGCTAACTGCTGCACCACCGTGGCTGCCCCCCTTCACAACACACCTAAACACACCAAATCCAAATCTCTCTTCAAAATGGTCATGCCTATGCCACTCTCCAACATAACTTCCCCCATTAGCCATTCACATCTCCACCCTCTACTACACCTACTTCTCATAACCTTACTCATTTACTACAACACTGCATTAAAACTTTATGTGACAGTCTCCTACTGGACCTTACCTGAAACCCTCTTATATGGAATCTGTAATTTAACTCTGCACATACAAAAATTCCACCTAAATCTCATTATTTTTATTTCTTTGTACTAGTTTATTTTATCACATTCTGTTTTTATATTGTATTTCTCTCAGTTAGAAAATGATTGAATAGATCTGCATGTCTATAATTGTCATTGGAGCTTTTCTCCCCAGGCCTCCACTGAAAATGGGCTCTTCTTGGTCCAGTGGACTTCCCCGGTTATCAAAATGTAATAAATAAATAAATGAGAAATGTTGAGCAGCACAGTAATCCTTTGTATCTACTGGCTGCAAGGACAGTTTCAAATATGTATATGTCTCCTTATCTTGCTGTTACACCTAACATCTTTCCATGGCTCTATCTTTATTTACCTGGATTTTATGGCATATACACTACTGCCTGAGACTCATGGTGCAATGTTTACACATTTATAAATCACTCTTCCAAATCATTTACCCTAGTTTGTATTTTACTCTCCCTCTCCCTGATTATCATAATGTTGCTCATTTCCATCCCATTATGTGCTCATTTCCATGCTACTCCACATTCAGTATTTTGTTGACTTGCACAACTGTCCTAGGTGTGTATGTGAATCTAACCTGCCTAAATCTCCACCACTCATGATGCAGTTTCACCTTTCGGATTACACTGTTTCTGAATTCTGAAGACTTATGATTTAGACTTTTTTTTTTTTGCTTAATTTTGGTTAATTGTTTAAGATGCCCAGAATCAGCAGCCACAATGTCCAACATCTTAATTGTCAGATTCCCCTTTTACTTCAGATATTCACCCTCCAATTTCTCCATCTTTCACTTCATAAATACTCTTTAATCCTCTGCATACATTCTTCTACTTTGGAGGCTTTTTTGCTTTCCTTTCTCTTCTCTTCATATAACATTCTTGGGTGACAGCACTCTCAGACTAGGTTGTCATCTCTTCTATGTCCTAGCCACACCCCCATTGAGAGCCTGTATATTTTTAACATTGTTATTATTATTATTGTTCTTAGGGCGGCCATGGTGGTGCAGTGGTTAGTGTTGTCGCCTCCCAGCAAGAGGTTCTCTGGTTTGATCCTCGGCTGGGGTGCCTTCTGTGTGGAGTCTGCTTGTCCTCCCTGTGGTTACGTGGGTTTCCTCTGGGTGCTCTGGTTTCCTCCCACATCTCAAAGACATGCTGTAGGTGGATTGGACACACTAAATTGACCCTAGGCATGAGTGCATGCATGTGTGTGCCTTCTGTCAAAGGTTGGGTGCCAGGCTGGCAACTTGACACTGTAAAACTCCACTGCCAATCATGAGCAGACAGATGATCCGCTGTGGTGACTCCTAACTGGGAAAAGCCAAAAGAAGAATTATTATTATTGTTCTTGTTATATATTTTGTTTATTAGGTGTATATGTATAATTAGATAATTTAAAACGAGCTAGACAGTATGATGGCAGATAATATACAGCAGAAGAACAGAGTAATGTAGAATAATGCTCATGTGCAGAGCTAATAAATAAATACTTCCTTCTGGGTCAAGCTTTGACATACTTTGCATTCAGACTCTTCCAATTATGTGCTGAATGCTTATTATAGTTGCTATATACAGAATGAGCAAGAACAGAAGTGTAAACTGCTGAGTACTAAATGGAGTATTTGAAATCAGTCTTTTGCTCAAAAAAACTTTGTGTGTGTGTGTGTGTGTGTGTGTGTGTGTGTGTGTGTGTGTGTGTGTGTGTGTGTGTGTGTGTGTGTGGGAAGGCATGCATAGGCATGTGTTGTTTTGTGCACACGTATGAATGGATGCATCTTAGACAATGTGTGTGTGTGTGTGTGTGTGTGTGTGTGTGTGTGTGTGTGTGTGTGTGTGTGTGTGTGTGTGTGTGTGTGTGTGTGTGAGGGTGGGAAGGCATGCATAGGCATGTGTTGTTTTGTGCACACGTACGAATGGATGCATCTTAGACAATGTGTGTGTGTGTGTGTGTGTGTGTGTGTGTGTGTGTGTGTGTGTGTGTGTGTGTGTGTGTGTGTGTGAATGCATGGGTATGTGTTATTATTTGCACATGTATGTGTGTGTGTGTGTGTGTGTGTGTGTGTGTGTGTGTGTGTGTGTGTGTGTGTGTGTAAAATATCATGTTATAAAAACTTGTTATGACTGACTGTGTGCTTTCTGGATTCTCTTCATATAGGATGAGGTACCATTATTTTGGCATTATGAGGTGAAGCTCATGGCCCCACTCTATGGCTTCAGTAATATTTGTTATAATGAAACTTGAACAGAAGCACAGAAAGAGGTAATGAGGTGAAAGCCAGCATTATAAATTCTATGCAAGGATGGTAGTGATTACAAAAAAAGGCAACAGCGAAGAAGGTAATATAGAATTGGCAAACTATTGTAAAGAAAAATAAATGAGGAGATCTATAATCAGCAGAAGAGAGGAAGACAGGAAGTGGAACCACCATAATACAGTGGCTGACCTGGTTAATGTGATAGTTATCTTAGTTAGGGTTACCACCTGTCCCTCTTTGCGAGGGACAGTCCCACTTTGGGTAGTTGTGTCCTGCAAAAAAAAAAAAAACTAAAAAATGGCAAATGTCCTGAGATTTTAAGACAAAATATATTTCTTACATTTTCTTTAATAGTTGCATAAAACATTTATTTTGTATCTGAAACACACATATTATTTGAAATAGCATAAGCATCTCAAATGTTACAAAAATAAGCTTTTACTTTGGCAAAAAAGTGAAGTTCTGTCCTTTGCACTGGCCATGAGTAGGTTTTGCTCTGCAAAATTTCACATTTCTGTGAAAAATGTCCTACTTTGGGCATGTGAAAAGGTGGCAACCCTAATCTTAGTTAATGCATTTTCTTCCAGAATTTGTATGAAGCCACACAATAAAGAAGGACTTAATTTGCATTGTGTGGTGTAGATCCATGACTGACTTTACTGTTCTGTTTTTTCTTCTTTTCATCTAGTTTATATTTTAGAGTGACTCATATACCAAAGAATACGGTAATTACAAAGTGACTGCTTAACAGGTTGGAAGAGAGGGATGATTTAAGGCTCAGTGATCCTAGTGTCGCTCATTCTTACTCTAGCTTACTTTCTCTCTCTCTCTCTTTTCCCTTTAGGTAAAGCATGACCCTTAATGTTAATGACCAGGAAGTGCTAGGAAGGCCACTCCACACCCCCATGGGATTTTTTTAATAGAGATATGAACACATACAACTCCCTTTCTGTTTTATTAAAAAGCAAGTTTGTAATCTGTTCTGGTAGTTAACACACATTTGCACTATTTTTTGCCTACAGGGTAGAGGAGAAGGTGGAAAAACACGTAGGTAACATTTGCATAAGCATTATATGAATGTCAAACATCTGAAACTAGCAAGCTGTCTACACAAGAACCTGTTCCCCAGCTTTTGAAACAGGCTTCACAACTGATAAGGGATGTTTTGTTTTGCAGAGCAGCAGGACTCATGAGAGGTCTGAATGCACTTGAATTTGCCCAGATATTTGCTGGCAACTGCTACCCAAGGAACGGTGGCACTGGGCAGGCAAGCCTGAGATTCCCCCTTGCCTGTTTTGTGAAATGGGTGGGTGTCAAAGTGCAGAACCAAGTTCAGCAGAGGAAGCAGCATATAGGAATCCTGCTTTTGAGGACGTCGAGGAAAAGCAATTGTGAGTTTAATATTCTGTTTTCTGCTTCTTGTGCATATACTTTGGAATTGTATTTAATATTTTGGACTACCTCTGAGCACAGTTAACATGTTTACCCATTTGCCAGCTGTTACTTCAGAAAACTTGTGCTTCAGTTTTGTATTTGTAAATAATTTCTGCTTTGTTCTTGCAAAATCACATTTTGTCATTTTTGTGCTGTCATGAGAGAGGGAATGAATACATTTTATATAAGCAGTTGCTTTATTAACCAAGTAAACAGGTGCTTTATGTGTTGCTATAGTCAACATAAAAAATATCTTTTACTCTGGTTTAGACCTCCAGTATTTGCTGAAATTGTTTTCTGATTTTCTTGTTTCTTGAATTTTATAAAGAAGTAGACTTGCTGAGACATAATTTTATATTTTTCAGACACGGTGCTTGTGCTTTACTTCAATCCGCTTCTTAGTTTGACAAGAAGGAATTGCCTTCTGGGTAATTACAGGCAAAGGATAAATACAATTTAGTTTTTGAAGTGACTGTTTGTTTACCTTGGTTGAGGAATACAAGTGAGTCTATATACCGGGTATTTTTCTATCACCAATATTGTTCTGGGGTAACTTTAGATATAGATTGGTTTGGTCTTTTCCATTCAGCAGGTGTTAAAAGATGTGGTGTGACCTACATTTATTCCATCATTTCATTAGTATGTTACTTTTATTTAGTAATAAGGTATGCTTGGAGGGAGTCATTTTATCCATTATAAATGTGATAGGAGTTGATATGATCCTATACCTTAACAGTATACACTATATTTGTTGGCTCAGTTCAAAACTGTCCACACCCAGGACTGCTTACTAGTTTACTAACATAACACAGGAGGTTGGTATTGGTGCTGAAAAAAGGACTGCTTGTCCCAGACAGTTTACATTTACCAGCATCTTTTAGACCAGTGGTCATTTCTAGTTCACAAATAGCCTACAACTTTTCCAGTGTTATCTTAAAATCTCTCTCTCTCTCAGCTATGGATAAGAGAAAAAAATGAGTGCTGATGGTGAAAGATTGTATTATTATTGTGATTTAATTTGCCATTTTTTTTTTAAATAGATGGCAGCCTCTGGAGGCTTTCAACATTGTATTTCTTTCAGCTCAGATTTCCAATACAGCACCGAGTACCCCTTTTATTGGGTGGGAAAGAGAGGGCCAGCCTTCCAGTTGCTAATTCACTGTTGAAATCTGGTTGTACTGTGGGTGACATTATGCATTGCAAA
Organism: Protopterus annectens; assembly: GCF_019279795.1. NCBI lineage: Eukaryota > Metazoa > Chordata > Ceratodontiformes > Protopteridae > Protopterus > Protopterus annectens. The sequence goes on from NC_056745.1 coordinate 1,336,713,119, forward strand.
TTGGTGTAATGGTTACACAGTAAGCCTAGAACCATCTTTGCATTGCTACACAGTAAGCCTAGAATTGTCTTTGTATGTCTCTGGTCTGCTTTGAATGCTAAAGCTGTGCTGAGACATTGCCACATTAAGATACAAGCAAGCATTACAGTTCCTGTGGGAGGAGAACCTTTTCAGTAAATTAATTGCACATAATCAGGAGACCCCCTAAATGGCCCTGCCAGAGGCAAGGTGGCACTGAACTGGCATTATGGCCTTCAATTTAATTACTCCTTGCAAAAGTGCTGATGGCTGTTGCGATGGGTCCAGCAAAAATGGAATGGTGCCTGTGTAATCACTGCTTATTGCTGTCTGTAGGATGCAGTTTTTACATTAGTAATCTACACGGACACTGTACTTTTCTAATAGAGAACGTAACGTTGGTGTTTACTTAGCAGCAATTCCACCAAAGAATGTTCAGTTTTGTACACACTATACCTTACAGTTGCAGTCAGTCCACAGAAGGGTTACTTTCCAAATTCAGATAAAACATAAAAGACAAGATTTGGGTACCTGTAGTCACAAAAATGAGCAGATGACAGGTGAATACATACTGGATAAGAGTGATGAAAGCACAGTAAGATAGTACTCTTCACATGAGAGAGGCACAAAACCGCACAAAAGTAAGGACTGTATAACACAAATGAAAGGGAAGGAGGGATGTTGCTTAAGGGATGTTGAAAGAAATCTTAATATAGGAAAACAAAGCTACTACACATTACTGGTGGAAGATGCAGAGACAATTTTTTTTTTTTTTTTTTTTTTTTTTTTTTTTAAGAGGTATGAGCATGCATGGGTTTAGCAAAGGCAAACTTTAGTGATTAGGTATCTGGAATCATAAGGACCAGACAACATTTAAAGCCAGTAAGAAATGCCAGGTAAAGGCTGTCTGGAGAGACTGGAATGACAAAATGTATTTTTCTTCTTTCTTTTTGTCTGTCTTAACACATTTTATTAATTAGTATTTCAGTGTCTGCTGTCGCTTTACTGTTTCATGTAGCTTTCCATTTTACCTCTTTAACGTTAGTACTTGCACCAACCCACTTCCTACAGCTGGCTGTATTAAACAAGATACTGGTGAAGATCTTTGCAGTAGGATAGGTAGACTATTCGGTCATATTCTGAATGGGGCCATACTGTAATATAGTGCTGTAATATTTTTGCTGTGTGTTTAGTATTACTGCTGGCCCCGAGTAGGTCACCAGGTTAGAATGAGTAAACAGTTAGGCTGTTGTTATGCTGGTATACCCTGATCCCTTCTGAACCCATTTCCTTGCTTACTTACACTTAGGTTCCCTGTTTTAAGGCCCTGGTAACTTGGAACAGGGTATTAAAGAGGCCATGAGGCATGGCTGAAAGCAAACATTTAAGGTTAGGAATAAAAAAAGAATATGTATAGCTTATCCTGGCAGGAAGTACCAGATCCAGAGACAGGGAAACTATGTATATGTCTGAAACACTAATGTTGAGCTAATGCTTTTCCTGTATACTCTCAGTAAACAGTATTATTTTAATGCAGTGTTCTGTTATGGCACTTCTGTATGCATTTTAATTTAGCCAGTAATTTATGGCGCGCATTACCCTGTCACCAGTGTTGTTTCTCTCTCTCTCTGGGGTTTTTCTGGTTTACCAAAATCTTCATAATAAATCAGTGCCCCTGCAATACTGATGATGATGATGCGGTTTGTCATTTCTCTGGACTATTTTCTGCGATCATAATGAATTCTGTAGTGAAACCCTCTGTGTTAGAGTCTAATCTCTACACATTGGTAACATCCAATGATGCAAACTGCTACTGGACCTCTGGTTTCTTCTGGTGGGACCCTTAGCTTTATATCCCCCAGTAACTATTGTTTTTCTCTGTCGTCCTTTTAGGTAAATCATTTTCCTTTTTTTACTACTCATTTCATGTCTGGGACTCGTAGCCCATCTTGGATAATGAAATGGTAGACCCACCCCTTTCTTGTCATGATATAGAATGTGTATCCTTCTCTGGCCATGCTCTGGTGTACAGCAGCCATCGTTTGTTGCCCCTTTTGGGGGTCATCTTGGCATTCTGGTATTTGGTATTGAGCCTTATAGATTGTTTGTTGGTTCCAGGCCATCTCTTAGGTTGGCAAGCATCCATGCTTAGCTCCTGATTCCTTTCCTGTATCTGATGCATACACTATAAGCTTCAATTCTTGGAAGATATAACTAGCATGCCATTCATTATTTTTATCATTTTTGTAGTGTCGTGCCAAATCATACTGGCCTATGCCAATAGTGCATACAGTGAAACTGGCAGCCATTGACATCTGAAATACTAGAATTCAATAAGTCCAATTATGAACTTGCTTTTCTTTTCAAAAATAACTTTGCAAGTGTCTCCTTTGTGGTTGTATGCATGATATTTCTGTTCATGAAGTTGTCCAGTCTGTGTTGCAGTAGCATTTTATATGAACTCATAGTTAATTTTGTTTTTAGAAGTCTCTCTGCCAGGCCTTCATTGGCTGAATGGCAGGGAGATGAAGTAAAATGCATTATACCATATTACTTCCTGAAGATGTCAAAGCCTTATGATTTGAACTATGACCTATTTTGTTCTCATTTTGTTTGGACAACCTATTTTTTATGAATATAGTCCTTAGAATGGCAGATGTTTTCTCTGGAGTAGTTGACTCCATACAGACCACTTCAGTCAGTCTGAATGAGCAAAACTGAGCATCCATTTTTGATATTTAATCTTTGTAAAATGGCCTGCAGAATCTATTTAAGCATAACCGTAGCACTGTTGAACACCTCCAGAGATGCACTTGTATTACTGATGATATCTTTCCTACCATCTGACGTCTCCTGTATTTATTAGCCCTGTCTTTGGTTTGTTTGCCATGCTTGGCCACTACACATAACATCTTGTCCCTGTCTTCGGTTTGTTTGCCTTGCTTAGCCACTAAACATAACATCTTGTCCCTGTCTTCGGTTTGTTTGCCATGCTTGGCCACTACACATAACATCTTGTCCCTGTCTTCGGTTTGTTTGCCTTGCTTGGCCACTACACAACATCTTGTCCCTGTCTTCAGTTCTTGTCCCTGTCTTCGGTTTGTTTGCTATGCTTGGCCACTACACAACATCTTGTCCCTGTCTTCGGTTTGTTTGCCATGCTTGGCCACTACACACAACATCTTGTCCCTGTCTTCAGTTTGTTTGCCTTGCTTGGCCACTACACAACATCTTGTCCCTGTCTTCGGTTTGTTTGCCATGCTTGGCCACTACACAACATCTTGTCCCTGTCTTCGGTTTGTTTGCCATGCTTGGCCACTACACAACATCTTGTCCCTGTCTTGGTTTGTTTGCCATGCTTGGCCACTACACAACATCTTGTCCCTGTCTTCGGTTTGTTTGCCATGCTTGGCCACTACACAACATCTTGTCCCTGTCTTCGGTTTGTTTGCCATGCTTGGCCACTACACACAACATCTTGTCCCTGTCTTCGGTTTGTTTGCCATGCTTGGCCACTACATAACATCTTGTCCCTGTCTTCGGTTTGTTTGCCATGCTTGGCCACTACACAACATCTTGTCCCTGTCTTCGGTTTGTTTGCCATGCTTGGCCACTACACATAACATCTTGTCCCTGTCTTCGGTTTGTTTGCCATGCTTGGCCACTACACATAACATCTTGTCCCTGTCTTTGGTTTGTTTGCCATGCTTGGCCACTACACATAACATCCTGTCCCTGTCTTTGGTTTGTTTGCCATGCTTGGCCACTACACATAACATCTTGTCCCTGTCTTCGGTTTGTTTGCCATGCTTGGCCACTACACATAACATCTTGTCCCTGTCTTCGGTTTGTTTGCCATGCTTGGCCACTACACATAACATCTTGTCCCTGTCTTCAGTTTGTTTGCCATGCTTGGCCACTACACATAACATCTTGTCCCTGTCTTCGGTTTGTTTGCCATGCTTGGCCACTACACATAACATCTTGTTAAAGAGTTAGTTTTCACCATTACTCTCTATTCATTCTGAATTGTCTCTAGTACTTGGAGCTGCAATTTGTCTGGAGCAACAACTCTGAGCTACAAAGTCATGTGCCTTGGCACACTGACCTAGACTTCTAGCATGCTGCAAAAACCGAGAATAAGTCAATAGTCATCTAGGTTGTCCTTTTGCCTCCAGCTTTTTTACCTTGAACAGCACAGGGTTACAATGAGTCTGTCTTTAAATGTTTATATTGATAATGGACGGTTGTACCATTTAAAATGAGTGATGCATTTCCATCCTGGATCACCTATGAACACCTGTCTCTCTTCGTATGGTATAGTGTTTAGTCTATTTTATACTCTGTATCACAGCAATACTCCCAGAAACAGTATTACCACTGAAGTTTGGTTGTGGTCATTTGTGGGACTGAAAATTAACCAATGATTGGTATCCGTTACCACTGTAAACGTTCTTCCATATAAATATTGGTCTTTCATAACCCCCATACCAGACTAAGAATCATACGGTCCAATGGACAGAGCTGTGCAGGCGAGTGAATCTGCACTCTTCAGCAGTTGGATGCATCTCTGGACCATATACTATCTACAACTTCCACTTCATCATCTGTGACTGGGCCACATCAGGCATTAGTCCATCATTACTATTGAGCTACCTGCCAATGAAAGGCAGAAACCTCTTTTTTTTCCAGTGAGGCACTACCAGCCTCATCACTCTATTCTTCTTGGTAACAGCCTCAACAGGAGTAGGCCATAGTAAGTGAATCTGGAGTCTAGTATAGGAGGCTATCCATCTGGTACATGGACCTGCCCACTATTCTACCCATTGCAGGTTCTACCACCTGTTCCAACTGCAGCTGGACCATGTCGAGCAATGGTCACAGGTCCTCTGTCTGAGGAGCAGGGACTGCCTCTTTTGAGGAACTTCCAGCTTCTGTGCACTCACTCTCTTCAGTTACAACCTCAGCAGATGGGAGCCACAATTGAATATCCCTGTCTCCTCCCTACAGGTCTGGATGATAGATGTGAATCTATCCTGCTAATGGACTGAATATATTTAAAACACAAGTCGTCATTAGTCAGCAGAAATAACCCTGTCTAGTTGCTAGTGTTTCCCACCTCCTGAAGTGGGTGATATGGTTCATGTCTCATTCTGCTCTTGCTGAAGGAGAGTAAGGGAACCATGACATGTAAAATAAGATGGTAGAACAACAATGACAACTTGCATTCCCTTATGAATGTTCCAGTCACTATGCCTGGGCAACAGGAATGTGTCATTTCATAGTGCATATGTTTATATACCTACATAGAAATATGGGTCTGGGACACATCGTGTGGTGCAGGCACCCAGATATGAGGTAGCCTAACCTTGGTATATAACAGTCCTTGACAAGATGCAAATATCACCAACACCATCACCTGATACAGAAGGACTATGTAGTTACCAAGATAACTATGCTACTTTACATGAGGAAAACATCTGTCAGTATGAAGAATAGTTATCCACATGTACCTTAAAAAGGCTGTGCAGTCATTTACTATAAACATTATTACCTATCCTGTAGCAGCATCTCTCCATTGTTTCTCAGTCCTATTTATGGCTATGGCTGAGGTCATACGTCTCAATCTCTTAGCACAAGAAATCTGGACAAAGCCTAAAATAATGGGGAGGGGGGGCAAAGGCCCCAAAATGGGAACATACTTTAAATATTGTTCTTATAAACTTAGAAGGTTGCTAGATTAACAAGATTTGTGCTGGCATGCATTTTTCTGAAGGATATGAAGTTTGAAACTCAATTTTGTCATTATTTAGTGACTTCAATACTCATGGATTTGCTAGAAATCCACAAGTTTCATGAGGAACAACCAAACATATGATGCAGAAATCTGGACAGTTGAGAGGTATGGCTGAGGTCAGTAAGTCAGTCAACATATACTTGGCATCAACTTTGCAGAATGGACCAGCATGAGACCTGATAAAGGTTAAGTAAAGGGGGACAATGACATCTCTAGATCTAAATGTGAGACCTAATAAAGGTTAAGTAAAGGGGACAGTGACATCTCTAGAAAATGTGACCCCTAATAAAGGTTAAGTAAAGGGGGACAATGACAAGTAAAGGGGGACAATGACATCTCTAGATCTAAATGTCAGACCTGATAAAGGTTAAGTAAAGGGGGACAATTACATCTTTAGATCTAAATGTGAGACCTGATAAAGGTTAAATAAAGGGGGACAATGACATCTCTAGATCTAAATGTGAGACCTGATAAAGGTTAAGTAAAGGGGGACAATGACATCTCTAGATCTAAATGCAATCTCTTTGTTTATAAGCTGTGCAATATAGAAGGACATAGATATGGATATATATCTATACGGGTCTACTTCTAATGACCGAAACGCCGATTCGCCGACAGTGAAATAACCGACGCCAGAAAACCGACAACACACAAACCCGACAACGCGAAACACCGAACACCATAACACCGACACACTACACGTAAACAACACAGTACACTACAACACATATCCACTAGCCCTAACCCAAACCCTAACCCTAAGGTCCGACACTACCGCACACTCTCCCTACCTGCACCCTAACCCTAACTCACTTACACACCCCAAACCCCAAGCTCCGACACTACCGCACACTCTCCCTACCTGCACCCTAACCCTAACCCTAACTCACTTACACACCCCAAACCCCAAGCTCCGACACTACCGCACACTCTCCCTACCTGCACCCTAACCCTAACTCACTTACACACCCCGAACCCCAAACTCCGACACTACCGCACACTCACCTATCACACACCCTAACCCTACATCCCTGAGTATTGCACACTTACCTGTCCGCTCCCTACTCCTAAATCCCTCACTATCGCAAACTTACCAGGTCGCGCTTACACATTCCCCTTGTCGGTCTTCCGTCTGTCGGGATTCCAGCGTGTCGGTCAACTGCGTTGTCGGTCGTTTCGTGTCGGTTATTTCCCTGTCGGCGAATCGGCGTTTCGGTCATTAGAAGGAGACCCATCTATACATCTATAAAAATGTATATGACAATATAGAAGGAAGATGATGGCACCCTGTGTGGCAGTGGCATCTCTGGCTCCTGAGGTCCATTTTGTGTATTTATGTTAAATTTGTGTGAACTGTTGATCTGTGGTCTGTTGGTGGTTCATTTTTTACCTGGTCGAGTGTGTGGTGGACTGCAACAGTGATGTTCATTGTCTTGCTGAGTTTTTGCTTTGTTGGGGAAAGTTGGACTGATCATGGAATTTTGAACCTATAGTGGCCTCAGTGATGAGTTTGAACTGAATGGGGAGGGCGGAATCCAGATTTTTGTCTACCATGTTCATTTGTGGAATTGGACTGGATTTGGGATGCTGCTGGTGGTGTCAGATATAGAACTGGTGACAGTATGGATGGTGGAAAGATCGTTGGACTGGTTGTGTCTGTTTGAGCCTTTGGATATTGGCAGTTGCACTGTTTGCAGGTAGTGAGGGCCTGAATTTGTATGCCAGTAGTTCTTTAAATCTGTTTTTAGTCTGTGGTATTGGATCCCAAATAACTAAAAAAGGTAATCCAGATAGCTCGTCAGGTCTACTATCCTACCTATGATCCAGAGGGTGACCGAACTGACAAGAAACAGTGTTCAAAGGATTTGTCCAGATAGAGCTAGGGGACTTGCTCTGAAGCTCTCCCTTCTGATTAGAGCAAGAACACTCCTCCATCTACCTGCTTAACTGAATAAACTACTTGAAACTTCAAGTAGGCATCTTTTATTTGTGTCTGTGTCATATAGACAAAAAAAATCAAAATGTCGAACACTCATATGAGTGTAAATGCAGAAATTTGAAATAACTACTATTGTGGGGGCTGCACCCCCCCCCCCCCACTAAATATATATTCCAACTCCGAGACTGCACTACAGTGAGGAAAGGGCAAATATTCCAATCCTCACTGTACTGCGATCCAAAAAAATAAACATCGAATTTATGCTCATGAGTGTTCAATGTTTTGACTTTTCATCGATCTAAAGTAGACCCTTTTATTCCACCCATAGGGAGGGCATCAAAGAGACAGTCTCTTAGATCTGCTAGCTAAAATGATTTTATCTGGACTAATCCTTTGTACTCTGAAATCCCATACAACTGGGTCAACTCTTAAGGGCATATTGTCATTGTGCTAGCTACCCAGGATAGATGACTTCTCAAAGGATAAGATAATGCAGTTTATGTCATTTAGTTTTATTCCATGATTCTGGCACTTTTGTTTGAGACAAACCTTCCTGCATGACAGTTAAGTCATTTGGAGATTCAATGAATGCAGATGAACTGCTAGCTAGGGCCAAATTTAGTCAGCTAAAGTCTTTTGGTATTGGTTTTTAGCCAAGCAGGAGAAGGTCCCAGCAATGAACCCTGGGGGACTCAATTGGTGATTGGTCTCTTTGCGGAAGTTGCTTCCCCTACTTTTACCATCTGTGGGCCAGCTGGCAATCCAGCAGTTGATGTAAGGGTTTATTGCCAGTTTATTTAGCTTTTTTACTATGCCTCATTGGGGGGACTGTGTCCAAAGCTTTGACCAGGTTGAGGTATGTGGTGTGTACTATTTTACTTTCCATTGCTTTGGTGACCTTTTTCAAAAAGTCCACTAGGTTGAGTAAGCATGACCTGCCCTTGACAAATCCAAACTGAGAAGAGTTCAGTGTTTGGAGGTTACCTATTTCCTTATTAATTAGTTCCACAATAAATCTTGCCATGATTTTGCAGGGTCTATATCACACAGTCGAAGTTTTATAACTTCGAACACGGAATGTTCGAACCATTCCGTTCGAAGTTACAAAACTTCGACTAGTGATTAAAAAAAAAAGTAAAAACAAAATAAACTGTTGTAAGCAAGGGGGCGAGTCCCGCTGCACCCCCACCCTCCACTACTTAAATATACCAACTCCAAGATCGCACCACATTGAAATGAATGGAAACCTCCCCTTATGGAGATTTCCATTTAAATGCTCAAACTTGTACAAGTTTGAACTTATGAGCTCGACCATATGGGGTTTGAACTTGTACAAGTTTGACTATGTGATAGGAACCCGATTTTGCATATGAGGCTAGTCAGACTTATGGGTCTGTATTTGCTTGGGTCTATGGAAGCTTCTCCCTTATGCAAGGGAATGACTGTAGCTGCCTTCCAGTCGCTTGGTACAAAACCTGTATTGTGGCTGAGGTCGAACATTTAGAAGTTGGCTAAACTGTGATTCAGCCAGTGATATTGTCTGGACCCATAAATGCAATTTTTTTTTTTTTTAAGCTTTTGATAGCACTTTTTTAGGACTTGGTTTTGTGTGATAGCTAGAGACAAGTCACTGTCCGGTATGTCTTGTGGGATAGATGGAGGGAGAGAGGGGTAAAGTCTGAAATTAATATACAGGTCAGCAAGTTCATTATATCTTCAGCCTCAGTGTAGGCAATGCCTTTCACAATCCGCTTGATGCTTTGCTGCATTGTGCTTCCGAGATTACAAACCTAAAAATGCCTTGTGATTGTCTTTGGTTTGGATTGCTAGTCCTAGCCTCAGACTTATTTTGCTGGATTTTATTAAGCTCATGAGTTGTTTATTTTAATGGTGAGGGCTTTATCATTCTGAAAGTTAGTCTCACGTTTAGTCAAAATTCTCTACATTTTATTGTAAAGCTTGTTGATAGCATGGTTCCACCATCAGGGATTATTTCTGGGGTTTGTCCTGCACATGTGCCTACAGGGTACAGCTGCATCTATGCAGCTGTTTACATGTTGGTATAGTGTGGTGGTGTACATTTCCATGCTTTTAGCGGAGTAACACTGGCAAGCTTTAAATCTCCACCAAACCAAGTTATGACTTAGGAGCTGATAGTTTGTCTCTGTGAAATTTCTAAAGATACACTGGATGGAAGGGTGACTGGTTTCGATTTATTTTTTCCCAAAGGAGAAGGCTTCATGGTTGAATTTAACAAGTGTCAAAAAATATACAAGAGATCTTGATGCCCCCATATTAGTAAGGACAAGATTCAAGATGTTGTTCCCCCTAGTGGGTACACTTACTTGTAACATGGTGTTTGTATATTTGTACTGACAATGTCCAGCAATCTCTGTGCTTGTGCATTAGTGGTGGTTTAGGTTTCCCAGTCTAGTTGGATAGTTAAGATACCTAAGAAAATGGTGGTGTGTTTAATACTGAGTGTTCCAGTTCCTGTAGGCATTGTGGCTTTCTTGGGTCCTAGAGGGGCTTCTAGCTAGCTCATATATGGTACAGGACATTTCTGATTGTCATTTGGACATGAAGACACTCTAGTTCATCATATTGCTTTACCAGCCTTGATTTGAGTCTTTTCTGGATAAAGGCTGATACAGTTCTGTCGTTTTTTCCCCTGTTGCATAGTAGCTGGTCTAAACATGTGGAAGGCATTATAGCTCTGTACAGCTGTAGTGCTCTCCACTGCTTTAAACCATGTCGCAGTCACTGTACAGATATGTCCTCCTCCTAGGTGAGAAGGTTTGTCGGGGGGGGGGGGGGGTTCTTGTTTAGGTTCCTAGCATTGATCAGCAATACCTTTGTATTTTTCTTTGCTTGCTCTGTTATGTTGATATGTTTATCAGGGTGGTATTGCCTAAAACTGGCACTGTGGAGTACAATGTCTTTGCCAATAAATTAAACCCTAGAGGAGACATGCAGATGAACAATAGTGAAGCAGCTTGGTCTGATCATATCATCCCAGGCTGACAAATATTAAATCCCCTTCAAACAACACCAAAGACTAATCCATTTATTGAATGCCAGTTGTTTTTGCTTATATTGTGGCATCATCCTTGGAGAAGGTGGAATGCTACTCAATGCTAGACTCAGTGAATGATGCATGTTAGTAACACAAGTAGATTACTGAATGGCACCCCTGCAGGCAAGGACAGCAAGCTGTCCACACCATCTACTGTTTGTGTAGTCACAGAAACGTAGGCATCCAGCTATGTCAGGACAGTAGTAGGGATGGTTTGGGATTGCAAGGTATGGCTTACATGGTCAACATTTGCAAGCATGCCACAAGGCCACAGCATCATTACAGCTGTTCATTCTCATTCTGTTGTGTTTATTCACAGGGGTAAACCACTGCTGTGGTGACATCTATAGAGGTTGGGGCCTAACAACAGGTAGATATTCACACCTGTTCAGGGACTAACAATGAGGAGGTAAATATGTGAGTCACAGTCAGATGACACAGTGGCACTGTTTTTCTCCATCCAGCATGGGCTTCACCCACAGTACAAGGTGAAGTTGTGGTCTCACCCATTTATGAACCTTAGACCCTAAGTATGAGTGTTCACTATTATCATTGGAGGCACATTCCCAGCTGCTGTGAACAACAGTAATGTTCTCACTGTGGCTGGCAGAAAAGCTGGGGACCATCATGTGTTGTAGGTGGCCCCCTGACATGGGGTGTCATTGGCATTGGCAGATGTTTCAGACGATCATTCAAGCATATTATGTGGTTACTAAGCCCATCAAGACACTGATGTCTGATGTGTGGTATCCTTGAGGATGTTGCTAGCTGATCTTGTAGAATGTGGTGATCAGGGACACTGTAATGACTGACCTTATGAGATTTGTGGTGGCACACTGCTACAGTGTCCATCTCCATGTGCAGTAATGTCTGTACCATCATTGCCGCCCATATTGGCAGTGTTATCTGAGGCTGGGTTAAGGCACAGATATAGGCTGTCCATGTGAGGGTCCATCTCAAGGTACACAATCTTCAATTATGTCAGGCATTTTGCAACATTCTGCTACCCCTTATTGTGGATGTTGATGACACCTAGCTTCCACTAGCAGTATACCATGACAGCGGATGCCACTCAAGTCATGCCCCCCCACAGCCACAGTTGTACATAACACTGTGAAGTATCAAGTTTTGCTGCACCAGGTAAGTGGACTGGCCCCAGTTCATGGTCACAGTGGTACTCCAACTACATTGCTGGATGTAATCCCCTGATATGGTGTACCTATTATCTCAAGATCCCATTCCCTTCCACATGCGATGTGCCGTGCTCCACTTGGTGTGCATAGACAGCTGTGTGTTATTGTGTTACAAGCCACCTGTGCACATGGAGTGGGTAGCAACCATCTTGTGAGATATACGAGTGTGTCTGCACCATGTGACAGAACCATACAATGAGCAGCATAGCCAGATGTTAACACGACCTGCATCATTTTATGTGTGTGCTACTACATTGTCAATGTGGGCTCACCAAGTCCCAGAATTCTTGACCAGAATTTTACATATTACAGTTCTGCAGGCTGTGACAGGGTCATATTGGAGTGTCCTCCAGGTATACCAAGGCAGTGGAATTGTTCTTTGGTCATTACAATGTTGCATGTGGGGCCGCATGCTCCAGCTGTAAAATACTGTGCCACCAGTAAAAATACAAAGGCATTTTTTTAATATGCTGATATGCTTGTAGTTGCTGGAATGTGCCTCTTCGTTTTTTTTTTTTCTCAGCACTAGGGCACCATAGGATTGCTGCAACATTACAGCAACTGACTCCAACCAATAGCAGTGGTTTATTTTTGTTTCCAAAAAGTACACAAAAGGGCATTATGCATTATAAGATTTTGCTTGAAGAGTAAGCGATATGTAAATGCTCATCTCGCCTCTGGGTAATTCATACTTAAAATAAAAGGACTAAAAAATTAATGGAAATGTATGGCTAGGAGTTTAAAGATGCTTATGGATCAATAGCCTAGTAAGTACCTACGAACTTGGTGCAGTATTAACTTTTTTGCATGGATCTGCAAGTATAGCAGTTTTACATGAATCTGTGTGTGTGCGTGAATATGCTCCTAGTTGTAGACAGTCATGTCACTTTCCTATCTATGATTCGCATTCAGAATATGCATATTTTTTTCTGTATTTATGCTTTTTTAAAGCCCAACCGAGGAACACTGTCTGCTTGTGTATCTTGCTGAAAGTCGCGCAGTAGAGTAGTAGTAGAGGTAGAAAACCTTGAACATTTGGCTCTAGGAAGCAGCTCATTACGAGCTTAAACCATTAATCCTCCGCAGTAACTGCCAGACTTTGGTTAACTTATTCATTTTATGATAAAATCAGTAAGGGTTTTAGTCCGTCAATAATATGTCATTAGAGTTTCATAGTTCCTGTTGAGAAAATTTATGTTGATGAAAAACTGTCTCTTGTCTGTACCCAAGTTTGCAGAACATCTCCGATTTTGCTTCATTTATGCAATGTCGCTCATCTTTTTCTGATAAATCACTGAGGGTTACAGTCAATGACAGTTATTTGTGTTCCATAGTACTTATTTTTCAGAAAATGCACGTCAGTGCAATACCTGATGTTTTATTAAATGTTAAAGTGAATTAGAGTATCTGGCAAACTGCTTCCCTAAGTTAAAAGTACAGGGTTTAAATCCTTCCATATCCATTTGTCTACTGTGTGACTTTGGATAAGTCACTTAACTAGACTTGAACCCGGAAGGGAACATTTTGCCCAGTGGAGTTTCAAGGATAACAAATAGACAAGAAAATAATGCTGTGTGTAAGTCTTACAGATGGAACAACATGTTAGATGTATTTTATTTCTGAGGATCATAATACACAATTCTGAGAAATTTGATAGACTCTGTACTATTACAGAGAAATTGTCCTTTATTGTTAGGTCTTGTGTAGCCATTTGGATGCTCTGGTTTCTTCCTTTGTTTCGTAGAAATAAAATATGCATAGTGCATTTTTTTAAGGCTGACACACTCAGTATGTGTCAGAATGATAACTGTGTGAAATGAGAACTAAAAATGTTTTTTTCCTAGGAAAAAGCATTTTATATGCTATACCAAAAGACGCATACTTTACATACTCTGAGAGGCATACCGATGTTTATGATTCTCTTGTCTGTTTTTCATAAAAGTATTAAGCTGTACTAAACAATATAAAAGTGAGGTTATATGAGGGGTTTTATTCAAAATTTTAAACTAATATCTTGAAGCAGTAAAGAGGTATTGTCTTTTGAAGTTAGGGTGGAATTCATGTCAGAATGGCCTTTGTAAATTGACTAGATATTGCCAAGTTTTATATACCGTGTCGCAAGGTAACAAAACAGATGTTTCACTGTGTTTCCACATTGACATATTTGGCCATATATGCAGCCAAGTTTTCTACATTTGGCCTTTTGACTATGGTCTTAATGCATTTTTTTTTTGGCATTAGGGATTTAGCAGCACTGTTTTTCAGCTAATGCGCATTGAATAAAAATCCAATTAGATAATCTCACCTCTGTCTGCTGCACACCTCTGTTATGTTCATTGTGTTCTCTGTCTGTCTGCTGCACATTTGTATAACACTGCTTTATGTGTACATTATATTGATGGCCTTGGCGGTTTGCCTGTAGCTCCATTTACCTTGTGGCTGAATTCATAAATCAAAAAAGGTCAGTTTGGACTGATTTACCTGTAAGGTTAACAAACACTAAGTAAATAAAAACATAAATCTAGATTAGGGCAGACACCTAGAGAGAATGGCATGCATATATTTCCCAGATGTGGTACAAATGCTAGTATATAGATGTTAAATGGGAATCTTGCACCCCCTTAACCAAGTCCTTCCAAGCACTGCAGTTCTAAATTGTGGGTACAGTTTAGAAGTGGCATCCGAGCCTAGATTAACAGCCACATTTATATCTTCTGCAAATGTTTTTGTCAGCCTGGTACACCTTGATTTTTTTTTTTTCCATCCCAAACTTCCTAGTTTATTGTATTGGAGCATCCGGTTAAAGACTAGGAGATATAAGCATGCAAGTCTTATTAAACCATTCTCCATGAAAATATATGCAGGGAAGTAAGGGGCCATTTTTAAAAAAAGGTCCGATTAATATAAAATAGTTTTACATGGATGTTAATATACTATGTAAACAGTAAGAGTCCAAGGCCTAGCCTTCAGTAGCTCCTCCTAGGTGTGTATTTCTGTCAAGACTACCTTCTGAATTTAGACTGTAAAGGTTCTGTTTAGACAATGTGTTGCCATGTAACAGGCTGTTATGAGGATGCCAAGTAACTGAAACTGGTTTGTTAGAAGTAAGAAGTATCAAAGGCCATTTTTATATAAGCATAAACTGTACTTTTACTCTACCTTTGTTTAGTGGTAAGGGAAAATTTTATTATGGTATCAGTGACTTGATTGTGATGGGGCAGGAGAATCTTGATATTCTAAGTATAAAGGTTATTTGCATATATAGAGCTAGATCAGGAAACACCAGGTGTCTAATTAGAGTATCTGAAGTATTATGCCTGGAATCACCTGCTAAGTATATTCTATAGTAACTGAGGGTCATGATGTTGAGAAAGCTACAGTAACTCATTTGGTTACAGGACCGCATTCCTGTGAAGAAAGGCAGACTTAACTAATACAGAAATGGATAGTAGGTATGTATCTTTACAAATATTCTGTGTTTTTGTTCTTGCGCCCCATCAGCTAGTTACTGTGCCCATACTTTGATCTGGCAAGAAAAGTAACCTGGAGCCGTCACTGTTAATGATGTTTTGGGTTTGTGTTTACAAGGTGCTGAACTGGAGCTTGGTCATGCTTTTTTGTTTTCGTACCGGTATCATCTTTGGCTGTAGTTGGTATCCAGCATATGGGGAGATTAGACACATGATATATGTATATATTAACATTGGTAACAATGCTTGAGCTAAGCAACTAGATGGCCTTGTGAAATACCACGTGTAGTATTGCTCATGCGCCATTTATGTAAATAATGCAAACTGCTTGGGTGCTGTGTGCACATACACTGGCTATGATCTCATGAGCATCACACATGCCAATATAGTTTTTACTGTTCACAAACCTTTGAGTCTTTGGGCCTGGTGAGGCTATTATTGCTCTATGTAATCTATGGCACTAGTATTTTTGGGAGGCATGTGATGTCCTAGAATGCATGCATGATGGTAGCTTTTTCCTTAGGTGCTTTAGAAAACCATAAATGCTCACCCACATGTAGAATCATTATGTTAAGGAACTTGAGAATTCTAGCAACAGAGGCCAGAGAAATACACAACACACCTGCTATATTAGTCTCTGTAGTTATAATACAAAGCATTATATATACCTTGGTATCAGCAGATAAGGGAAGGCCATGCATTCCCATAGATTCTGTGTGTGTGAGTGATGCATGCCAGCCAAGCCCTGTACCCTGCTCCAATCTACTTGGAACTGATTAATAGTCTCCTGGTTGAATAAAGCTGTGGTATGTCTCCAACTTGCAGTACTATTTCCTTGGTGACAGATGCTACCGTATGCATACTGGTGGAAAGTGGCTACACAAGTTATGCCATTAACTGCGGCATTCGTTTTGTCTGCTGCTGTGATATTTTGGCATGCTTTAGCCTTTTACAATCAGGCATATTTTAATTTGGAATATTTCCCGTGTACGACTATGAATCATGACTGTTATCACCTTTTATACATTTGGATATCACTGTAGCCTCAGTTCTGCTCCGTTTCATTTGTATGTCATTATATTGCCATTTGCTTATAATTGCTGCAGCTCATTTTCTTTCCCTGCAGTGAACTCTAGTATGCAACTATGAATTGATACTAGTCTGAGTGGCCGATTGCTGTGTAGCTCCACTCTGTACCAAGCAGCTTACCAATGAAACTTGAAAATAGTTTCTCAATGTATCATGTACCTTGGAGATTAAATATAAAGCAAACAAACAAATCTCCCTGTCCTGACTTAGGTTTGATTCCTTTTCACTCGGTCTTCGTTGGGAAACTTAGTCTTGCAGTACAGTTCTTCTCCCTGACATTCTACATTACCCAATGGAGTACAAGTTCTCTTATATATGAGTCTCTTGCTGATGTACTTAATAATATGCTGTTTTTTATAATGAGTTGGGTTACACTATATAGCCGTAAGACTTCTGTATGGCATACTTTTTATGTTGCATTTGTACCTTCCCATTTAACAAGTAAAATCAATCTTTGTTGGTGGCATTTCTTTTATTGGACTGCCAATCAAGTTAACTTCTTAGGTCTGGCTGACACTAATGTATGGGCAATACAAAACCAGGAGGTGTTTGTCAGTGGATTAGTAACTTAAGTATATATAAAATAAACTATAGTACAAATAATGACTAGATCCCAACAACACAGAGCTGATACTTGGTAAACATTTTATCTTTTTGTGATCACAAATTATCTAGTTACCCCTGCTACTTTCATAGCTTATCTGCCAAATGATTCATTCCTGTGTAATACTAACAGTATGCTTCTAAGTGCTTTACGTACCACGGTAATGTGGAAGCAAAGTGAGTACATGTAAAACAGCGACCACTCTGCACATTTGCAATGTAGGGGATGGTGCTCAGAATATTTTAATGAAATGCTGAATAATGAGTATTGCCAGGATTCATGAATGTCTTGCAACCACCATTAGATGTTTGCTTCTGAATTTAGACCACACAGTGGCTACTTTTGATATTGGTAAGTTTCCTGCCTCCCCAGACTATTGATATATATTAAGCGCATACAAATTGCACTTCAATGTTTGTTTTTTCGACTTTTCCCGGTTTGGGGTCGCCACAGCAGAACTCCGGTCCGCTAATGATTGGCAGTAGATTTTTTTATGGTGCCGAGTTGCTAGCCCGACGCACTTAGCAAAGGCACGCCCATTCACGCATGTCTTTCGGAGGCCACTCGACCACGAGATGTATAATTGGTGGTCTACAGTTAATAAGGGAGAGAGCATTGCACTAAATGACCATACCGTCATTGGTGATAATGCTGATAATTGTCCGGATGATGTGCTCTGAACATTTTATCCTGCTTCCTTAGTGTGGTATTAAGAATCTTCCCCTTAACCATCTTGCACCCAATATGTTTGTAAGAGAATTGATTCAGCCTTCTTGCATCAAATGTAACATTAGTCAAACTCCCTCTGTCCTTCAACATTTACGCCAATCCTACATATCCTGGTGATGAATGGACCCTCTCTAGAAAGCGACTGTCCATGACTGTTATGTTAGTAATCACTGCACCCCCAGCTTACCCAGTGTATCGGCAGTTAGTATCTCCCTGTTGTCCTGACCCAAATTGTCCACAGTCCTTTTACATGTGTAAAACCCGCATATACTGGGCACTTTCTGCTGCATTGCATACTTGTGAATGACGTGCATTATTTTTTATTTTCATGATTCATATTTTTATAATGAAAGCACTCATTTTAATAATTTATCTGTTGGAGATGTGGTTTTGTTTTATAGCTGTTTGGGCACTTCTAGTTCCTTCTGAAGTATTTCATGTTTTTGGTAGTATCTCTACCTTCACCCAACTGGCCTGTCCATTCCAGAGGAAGTAGACCCAGATATTTGCAAACTAGGCAAAGGTTCTGCAGTCCATTCTTTCCTGTCTGAGAACAACAGTTGGCCCTCTCTTTCTGGCAGTAGTCAAGTGGTAGGAAGTGAATCATCTTGCTGGTCTTGGAGTTAATCTACTCTCTGTCTCTTGGAAGCACCCCTCTCACCTTGGCAACTCCTCCGAGGGGAAACCATGCCTCTGCACAGTAAGTTTCCTCCTGACTACATAGTGCAAATTCAATATGGCAGTACAGGCTTTGCAGACTCTGAACTCTTCTAGGTGAAAGCCTAGTGCTCTTACTAGATGGCACTTGTGTAGCGAACTAGATCTGCCTACCATCCCTCAAGATGGGTGATATGGAAGTGACTAATCACTCCTACCCTGCTCTGACAGCACTTTCACGCACCCAAGCTGTTAAATGAACTCTGATCTCCTACAGCATAGTCAAGGCTTTATACTTCTACACCATGTAGCAGGCACAGTGTGGTATGCTAGTGTTTATGTTGAAATGATATGACAGAAAATGGCAGAGTACACCAAAAATCTTATATATAATTTTTTATTTTACATTTGTTTACCAGGAGACTCTGACTGGGCATAAAACCCTGTTTCAGCGGAGGCCCGGGGAGAATAGCTCCATTGTTAGTAAACCACTTTGTCAGTAGAAAGAAAATTGTGTAATACAATAAAGAAAAAAAATAGTAACAGACATTCATAACGGTAAAAAGATTAAAACAGAATAAATTGGTCACGTGAGAGATAAGACCAATAATCTTGTATAACAATGCTTCTAGAAGACCGTTCTTACAGTAGTAGCAGGTAGTGACATTGTATACAATGTGTGCAATTACAATACTTAATCTTGTATGCAGGTAGCATAGCAAACTGAAGACTTAAAATATGGCAGATATTAACACTGAGAAAAAACAACATAAGGTAATCATATGGCTTAAATTCAATTATTCCACTATATGGAAATTAACAGTTAATGTTATAACCTTGAGGAATGGGTTATAAAATATTAGAAAGTTTTGAAGTGCAAGTCAAGCCATATTTTTAAAAAAAACCCACATATTCTATCACATTTTTCATAGGGCCATAGCTTGTTTTTGTTTATGCCATACCTGCTCTGCTCCAGGTTATTTATTTGTCTTCTGTTGTATTGCAGTACTTGTATTATGTCATTGCTGTATTGCTTATACAACAGATATAGTAATGGAATAACAATCATCTTGGTCTGGGCTAGAAGCCCAACCTGCACCAGTTAAAAAGCACATGACTCCCCACTGTAAACAGGGAAGAAGGCTAGTAATGAAATAAAGCTTTGTGTTTGCCTTCAGTGGGATGGGCAGTGTTCTGTGGCTACTTTTTATTTGTAACATTTAAACAAAGTTTATGGAATAACAGTAAGAAAAAAATGTCACCTTGGGAATAGGCTGCGAATGTGTCATCCTACAAACAGAGCTTTATTTGTCTTCTGTTGTCTGTAGCCTGCCTTCAAAACTACAGATATATTCAAAACCTTGAGTGTAATTTTGACAACATGCTGATAGTTTTACTGTAAGTTTCCAAGGGGCAAAATCCTTTGAGACAGGTGCCCTTGATTTCATCAAAAAAACGCAGATTTAAGTATTTGTAGAGAGAGAGAGACTCTAGTTGTTGTTCTTCTTTTGGCTTTTCCCAGTTAGGGGTCACCACAGCGGAACTCCGGTCCGCTAATGATTGGCAGTAGATTTTTTACAGTGCCAGCCAGCTCGACGCCCAACCTTCAATGAAGGCACGCCCATTTACACATGCCTTTCGAATGCCACTCAACCGCAGGGAGGAGATGCAGACTCCACACAGAAGGCGCTCCAGCCGAGAATCGCCTCTAGTACACTAACCAAAACATATTCAGTAGTAAATGTGAATGTTGTAATGTTTTCATTAGTCATAGCGTGCGAAATTGTGCAACCATCTATACTTATCTTGTATTTTATCAACCTCCCCTCCCCATCTTTTTTCCCTGTTTGTTTTCACAAACTCTTGTTTTGTTCCATTTCTGCTAACTTAGAATGTTCAAAGGTTTTGCTGAAGTAATTTATCGTCTGTCAGACTGGGTATTACAGTCTGTGAGAATTCCTTTCACCTGCAAAGCTGGTGAAACAATCTTTAAAGCATTTTCCTCCTCCTGTTAATCTTTAAAAATAACATAATCACCTTTGTGCTGATTAAATATGGTTTGCCTGAAGTATGGCTCTGCAGTGCATTTCTGGCCTTCTAGCACAAGTCCAAGCAATCTTACATACAGTTACTAACAAAAGTGAAAACATTGGGAGATTACTATATACAGAGGAAGAATATTACATTCTCTGTTCCTTGTGCTATGTGATTTTTTTGCTTGGACTCTGTTACTTGTCTCGCAGCAGTGTTGATCGGCTTTCTGTAGAAGGTCTATAACATGATGATTTTTTTTAACTTGGACTGTAGTTTCTGGGAATTGGGGTCTCCATTTCCGCGTAGCTCATATGTGCATACACTGTCGTAAATGAATTATTGATTTAAGCACATGTTCTTTATTGAACATTGTGTGATGGATCACAATACCTGGAAGGTTCAAGGTACACACATTTACTGAACTGCTGTTTGTAGGTAAAGCTAGAGCAGCTACTTCAGGTGCAGGAGTTGAAGTATCTTGGGGTCTTGCTTGTAAGTGAAAAAGGCAGAGAGGATCAGGAAGCTGACCAGCAGCAGCATTACTGCGTTTACTGTACTGGACTGTGGTGAAATAAGAATTGAGTCTTACAGCAAAACTCTGTTTTGTTGTATCAGTCAGTCTAGGCCCACATGTGCATCTATAGTCATGAGCTTTGGGCAATGAGATCACAGGAGCAGAAATGAGGTCCTTCTGTAGGATAGACAGGTTCACTTTCCATGACATAGTGAGGATACTGGCGGTCCAGGAGGACCCTGGTGTAGCTGCTGCTCTCTTGTACTGAGAGGAATCCGTGAAGGTAATATGGATACATAGTGAAGATACCTCCTGGCTATTTCCCATGGAATGTGCACCAAGCATAATCCACAGGGAAGAGGTTGCAGGGTAGCTCCAGGACATGTTGGTTGTTGTTGTTTGTTTGGTGGTTGTTGTTGTTTGTTTGGTGGTTGTTGGTTGGTTGTTTTGGTTTCAGTTTAACTGGGTGAGTGGAGTATTACCCTTTACATTCACGACCTGAACCTGAAGACAAAAATACAGAGATTAAAAGTCATTGAATATTTATACAGATTTAACAGAGTTGTACAGTTGAGATATTCAACACATAAAATACAACAATTAAGATATTCACAAATCTAATATATAGGTGCAGGGGTTTGTTTAGGTTTAAATTTATGATGTCTAAGGTTAACCAGAAAGGACTTCTAGCAAAAAGTAAAGTCTCTATAAAAAAAACACATGCAGAATTATTTCCTGTGAATGCTGTATCATTATTATTAAAATAAAGATTTGAAGCATTTATTTCAGTGAATGTGTTGTGATTCTAGAAAAGTCACAAGAATATGAGGACAGTGAGAAAATAATTCTATTTTAATTTTGAAGCACTGGAGGGATTTTATCTCCTGGCTTGCTGGGGATACTCCAGGATTACACGGAATTATCTGGAGACTTTCTATGGATTTGGACATTTGATCTGCCCTACTCTGTTTGTTACCACATTGACCCTCCCCAGGATAACCTTTTTTACAAAATGAAGGCATGGAATAGAAAAATTTCCAAAATATAGTCTCATCTAATTACATAAATTTCGTGTTCTATACCTAAGAAAAATGTCACAAATTCTTCAGTGTATTAAAAAATACTTCTTTTAGCATCAGAGAAGTAGCATATACTACTGCTTCCTTGTGTATCACAACTAGGTACATACAAATATTTTTCCAGTCAAACATTGAGTGAGAATGCAATTAGTTTTAGCTTGTGGGAGAAGACTGAAAAGGATGAAAAATTAAGGAGACAATGCTAAGATGTGGACAGAGAAAACACATGTAAACTCTATTATTTACCTTTTATCTTGTTCTGCACATTCATGCTCAAGGGATGCAGATAGTGGAGTAAAGCAATTTACCCATCTCAAGGGACTGACAATCCACTGTAGAACATGTGCGCACTCTCAAATATATATGTGCACCCTCAGGTACGGGCTGGATCCAAACATATGAACATGTCTTGAGATGTAGGGGGAAACCAGACCCTCTAGCAAAAGGCCATGTGGACATAGGGACAACATTCAGGCAGCTAGTACCTGGACCTTTGCATATTTAACCTATCCCTAGATAAACACATGAGTCTGAAGAAGTATTATTACATGTAGAGGAAGCAGTATGGCCCTTTGGGACCTTGTCGTATTAAAATACACAAATTCTGACAGCAGACAAGGACCACTTACCCCTACCTATTTTACCCATTCTCTTACTGTGTAATTTGACCATAGTGATTTGTCACACTTTTTAAATATTAAGTGTCACTGTTTTGTTTTGCATGCATTGCAATAGCAGTATTACTATTTACTTACTGGCTGAAACTGTTAGAACTTCTGTTGTCATATTCTGAAACTTCTTTTTCTGTGAAACTTTGTCCGCTGCATGATATAATGTTAGGTAAACAGTGCTACAGTAGAGCTGGAAATATTGAAGCATAGCAGAAATTTTTTTAGAAACATGCCTTTATTGTTCACTGGGCATCAAATGTGACGGGATAAAAAAATGTAAATGCAGTTGCATTCAGTTTTGTTATTTAATCTGTATTGCACTGGATGTTTTACCACTTTTCATGCCACTACTTTTCAAGGAGTTATTAAGATTGTGCAATGTTAAAAATAGGATGTATATGTGTGTTGAACTGCTGGTAACCTCTATGATGCCTCACTCCACTGGGCCAGTAATCAAGGAGCTTGAATCCTCACCACTGACACCAGTGAGGGATGTTCATTTGGAATAGAAATAGATACACTATTTCCAGATGCAGCTCTCTGTGTCAAGCACACATTCCCTAAACAGCATACAGAAAACGCAGGCCCTCAGTAAGACTCCCCACTGGCACAGCTGTAGAGTTGTCCTCAACTGAGTGTCCAAGCCAAGTCCTCCACTACTCTCTGAGATTTCATTTTCTCTCTCACACACACACACACACACACACACACACACACACACACACACACACACACACACACCTGGGAAAGAGATTTATTACAGTGCCCCACTGTCCAAACTATTAGGTAGTTATTGCCACCAGATACTCCAAAGCCAGCTACTCGAAGGCACTTGCAAAGTTACCCAATTATACTGAGTGAAATTAATACTAATATAAGTGGTAATCTTGACCAAACAGTAAGGCTTTCAGGAGCAGCCAAAGTGTCACCAAATAAATATAAGTACTCTCAAATGTTAAAATTTTCTCTAAAAGACCAGCCACAATGAAATGTTTATATATTTAATAATAAAAGAACATGAAAATACTAAATATCTGTTTACAATAAACACCAGACTTTCATTCACATGAAATATTTAAAATAATACTGATGACTGAACAGAGGAGTTGTGGTATTGTATGAGGAAGTCGGGAGTGTCAGAGAAGTATGTAAGAGTGGTACAGGATATGTACGAGGGTAGTGTGACAGCGGTGAGGTCTGCGGTGGGAGTGACGGATGCATTTAAGGTGGAGGTGGGATTACATCAAGGTTCAGCTCTGAGCCCTTTCTTATTTGTAATGGTGATGGACAGGTTGACAGACGAGATCGGACAGGAGTCCCTGTGGACTATGATGTTTGCAGATGACATTGTGATCTGTAGTGAGAGTAGGGAACAGGTGGAGGAGACCCTGGAGAGGTGGAGATATGCTGTAGAGAGAAGAGGAATGAAGGTCAGCAGGACTAAGACAGAATATATGTGTGTGAATGAGAGGTAGGATAGAGGAATGGTGAGGATGCAGGGAGTAGATGTGGCGAAGGTGGATGAGTTTAAATACTTAGGATCAACAGTTCAGAGTAATGGTGAGTGTGGAAGAGAGGTGAAGAGAGTACAGGCAGGATGGAGAGGGTGGAGAAGAGTGTCAGGAGTGATTTGTGACAGGCTAGTACCAGTAAGGTTGAAAGGGAAGGTCTACAAGAGGGTAGTGAGACCAGCTATGTTATATGGGTTGGAGACAGTGGCATTGACAAAAAGGCAGGAGTCGGAGCTTGACGTGGCAGAGTTGAAGATGTTAAGATTTGCACTGGGTGTGACAAGGATGGGCAGGATTAGGAAAAAGTATATTAGAGTGTCAGCCCAGGTTGGAAGGTTTGGAGACTAAGCCAGAGAGGCAAGATTACTTTGGGTTGGACGTGCTGAGGAGGGATGCAGAGTACATTGGGGAAAAGATGCTAAGGATGAAGCTGCCAGGTAACAAGAAAAGAGGAAGGCCTAAGATAAGGTTTATGGATGTGGTGAGAGAGGACATGCAGGTGGCTGGTGTGACAGAGCAAGATGCAGAGGACAGGAAGAAATGGAAACAGTTGATCTGTTGTGGCGACCCCTGACGGGAGCAGCTGAAAGAAGAAGAAGACTGATTAACAGTTTCACGCAAATACAGAAAAACAGTACTTAACTAATCTTACTTTATTTTTATGACTGATCTAAAGAATTACTATTCCCTGGTTACTTACTAAAGCAAGACAAGATGAGGTAGGTGAGTGATCCTTCTAGGTCAGGTTTCAAAAACAGACTGCTCAGAGACTTCTGTCTCATCTAGTATTAAAACATTATTTTAATCCTGGAATACAGAATGACATCATACATCTGGTCATCTGACTTTGGTTCTCATACTACCCCCCTTTACTAGAAACTGAACCAGAATCACAGATGTGTGTGTCAATAATACACACAGAGCTTTGCAAAGATCTGTTGCAGCTTCTGCAAGTCATAAAACAGTTTCACCTTCCAGAGTAATAATTAGTTCACCCCCAAAGACAATACAGAAGGCTTCCTAGTACAGACTTTTTGTCTCTGGCTGCATTGAGACCTGTTGGATACAATCTTTGTGGCTTATACCAAGTAATTTAATTTCAAACTATATTTCAAAGTTAGCTGGACTATGATTAACCTATTCTCTTCCAGTATCCTCTGTTACAATGTATTCATTTCAGTATTTACCATACAGGTATACTTCTTTTTATGTCCAGCAGGATCCACTGTTGGTACACTTTTTTAATGCAAGCAGCTTTACAAATACATTTTCAATTTAAGCACCTGTACAAATCAGTTTGTTATACAAATGACATATAATTCTTAACAAAACTCCAGCTAGTTATGCTGGCATATGTTACACATCCACTGCCCTACTTCTGCTGGCATGGCTGGCAATACCTCACATCATCACAGCCTCATGTTTGTTGCAGTTCATTTTTAATAATGGCATGAATGGCATGTTTTGTTTTTGTGGAAAGAGGTACTCCTTTATATATTGTTTCCGGTGTCTAAGCCAAATTATGTTAGTTATGCTGTGCATACCTCTCAACTGTCCCAAGATATTGCAGAATGTGCCTGACTGGGGACTTCTGGACCTTCAACACATACTTCATACGTGACTCTCATGTGCACATCACAATCTGCCATAGTACTAAGTGGATCACAATCCTCATTCTACCCTCTGTCACTGTCCAAATTGATTCAGGGATAAGCCTTTTTTTCCTTCGTAAATAAACTGCACTACACACCTGTCCTACATTTTTGTACGACATTTACATTGCACAAAACTTCACTCCTTTGTCTAAGATAGTGTGTGTGTGTGTGTGTGTGTTTGTCTCCCACATTGCACACACACAATGAGGATCATTTAAAGTGCTCTAGCTATTTTAAACTGACCAATCATGCACTTCCTCCCTTACACACCATATAAAAACACTTCACCCATTCATTTAGTACTGGCACTCAAAACAGTGCACCAACAGTGATAACAGTAAGTGTGAGCACAAAATGAAAGCATTGTATTCACCAGTTAAAAAATATTATTTTGTTTAATCAAATCACTTTAAGTTTATTAGTATTATTATTATTTATTTGTTGTTCCCCTCTGTGAATTGTCTGTTCCTGCATTCTTGATAATGCTATTATGTAGGATGGCTGCTTCTGTCAGGCTTCATTGGATCTCTTTTGATACGTTTGAATTTAAAATAAGCACCTACTTGGAATTCAAGATTCTCTTGAAGTATACTTAGATGTTTCTGTCAGTGGCCCCATCCACCTTCTGTGGCATCTTGACTAGCTACACAGTATACAGCTACTGACCCTGATTACACCCTAGATGACCCAGTTTTGACTGCAGTACATCTGCTGCAAGAGCCATCCCATGAGGATGTGTCCCTAGTTGAACCCTACCACTGGAGCATTGCCCGGGGAAAGGTCCTAACAGCCTTCCCAGTTATAGGGACATGGAGAGTCCAACAGTCATGCATTCCGTCCAGCTGAGCAGCATAAACATCTAGAACAACACGCTTAGAAGCAGCTCAACTGAGCAGACACTATATCTCACATACTGGCTGGGGGGGGGGAGCCATTAAGAGTAACAGAGGATCTAACCTCCTGCAGAATACTAGCCATGGTTCCCAGCCTTTCTATCATGCCAAACAAGGACATGGTTAGATGTTTGTGGGATATCTGCAGGGGTGGTAGCACTGAAAAACATATTTGAAGAAAGGGGGGGCAGTATCTACTTGTTTATAGGAGTGAGGCTTCTTCCTTTACATAACAGATCTCTGCCTACTTTTTGCTGCTTTGTCAAATCACTTGATTGATGGCCTGCACCTATTGTTACAAGGCTTCCACATACTGACTGACACTTTTGATGTCCCCATAATACTACTATGCAAAAGATCACCTGTATCTCTTTTTCCAAGGCTTCTGTATACTAGCTAAAGCCTTTGCTGACCCCATAGTGCATTTGTTAGGCAGTGACGAGCTTAGTGGGCATTCCAGTGTAACAAATGTATCAAACCCAAAACTGAATCGCATTAAGGATGCCCTTCTCACTGCACGACATCGCAATAACAAATTGCCTTATCTTGAGGATCTCCTGCATTTTAGAACAATTTATTTATTTATTTTATTCAATTAATTAGTTAATTAATTTAATTACACTTGATAACCTGGTAGGTGGACTAGTCCTCAAACACTTTTCTACCATGACCTGGGACCATAGGACAACTATAGTAACCGTATGAAACAGGACAGTGCAACAGCTAGCAAGATATTCAAGAACTGCATCTAAGATGATGAATTGCAAACTGTCCATGTTTGTGTAATTCCAGTGAGTGGCTTAAATGTAAAGAAAGTACTCCTTCCATTCCTGAGTTTTGTGCCTACCATGCCTTCAGGCCCAGTGGCAACTGTGCTGGCAGCTCCATATTTGTTACGGACCATAACACCTTCAGGCAGGTTCCCAGAGAGGTCCGCAAGTGGAATTCTGTCCCATTTAAGGTGACTTGGAGTTATCAGGTTATGGCCTGTTTACAGGACATCTCTAAATTTCATGATAATTATGTAAGATTCCTAAATGTACTCTATAAACTCCTTGTAAAAAAGGATATGCTGGGAGAATTTAACAACAGCGCCTATAACTATAGTGTAAGTTTTTTAAATAATGTATTTACTTATTTATATTTGTTTACTGGTGTAGACCACTGATCGCAAATAATCAATGACAGGCTCAGCACAGGTTACATGAATAGTGACAGAAAATTGTACAGCAATATGGCATTGACATATAAAATACAGAAATAAAGGAAACTGTGCATATACATGGAGTTAAACTTGTATAATACAATACAAGAAACTGTGTATTTACATAGAGCTTAAAAAAATGTTGCTGTCAACCAAACATTTCAAAAGTGAAAACCATATTTACATGAGGAGAAACAAGGAAAAAAAAAGAGGAGAATTGGAAGGAGAAAAGGTGGAAGAGGGGGAGTTGGGGAGTATATACACCTGTATATAGGTAGGATATCAACTACAAATAAGGAAGTCCCCAGATGAGTATGTCATAGCTTGTATTCTGTGGAACTATGTTGGAACAGTTGGGCATTATCTAACAGGTAGGTCAGCAGACCGTTGAGAATAGGTATGTAAGTAGAATGAGGAGAGTGGGGGATTTCTTCTTAGGGACCCACTCTGTGAGAGGTGTAAGTTACTTGCGCTATCTATATTCAGACAAATATAGAAGTTCTTAAATTTAATAAACGAAAAGTCCCTGTACTAAATTAACACACTAGAGAACATAGTATTTTCAGTCTGGTCCTTACAAATATAGCCTCTTCATGTACTGTTCCTGTTTAAGCCACAGCATAAACTAGTGGCTTTCACTTTTCAGAAATTCCAATATCTAGGAATTCAAGGATTTCAAATGTACTAGCATCCTCAAATTCTATGACAAGACTTCAGAATTCAGTCATGGCAGCATCAGCTCTGATTACACAGTGGGCAGCTTCACAAATGAGTTCTATTGAATATAATTTGTAGAGCTGGCAGTCCAAACCAGAATAAAATATAATGGGGAAGTTCAAAAACGAATCTCCTTGGTGTTCCACCAATATAGATAAACTTTACAATAAAAGAAAAACTCCTTGGATCCAATTACACTCATATCAAGGATGATATGAGAAACATTAAAGCAGCCCATACACTTCCATTAGAGTATGAAGCTATATTATAATCGTTCTTCAGCTATATTATGAAACTAAGAAATGATGTCCAACAATGCTATGAACTTGGTCACAATGGCACCACCTATGAGGACCCAATAGACATTGGCAATATACTTGCAATCCATTTTACTCCTAATTTTACCACAGAGACTTATTTTCAAAATCGTTATATCCCTGAATACCTTAAACCTTCTACTTTCTCAAAAGAGCATGTACTGAAGATGCTTTCTAAGACCAAAAATACTTCTTTCTTAGGACCTGATGATATACCCTGTTTATTAAACAGTACTAAACATGCCCTGGTAAGGCCACATCTCAACCTGTTTAACCAACATTTAGCTGTAGGTTTTGTCCCTGAACCTTGGTGTATGGCTGTGGTGATGCCATTCCACAAGGAAGGCCCTACCACTGACTCCAGGCATTTGTAGGCCTATCAGCCTGGTATGTGTTTATAACTGACTGTAAACTGTATAAAAAATGTCATTAGGCTTTTCCCCCAGCGGTTTGCTTTTGTGAAGGGAAGATCTTTCTTAATGAGTTTGGTTAACCTCTTCAAGAGGGTTACACAGGCCTTGGATAGTGGTACTGCTGTTCGCATAGTACATCTTTATTTGGCCAAGGCATTTTACACCACATCCCATGCTGGCATTGTAAGTACTCCTAATGTTTTAAACTAGATCCCTATATAGTAATATGGATAGCAAGCTGATTATAGAAACAAAACTGACCCAGTGAGAGTGGAAGGCACCTCATCAGAAAGTATGCAGTAACCAGTGGTGTCTCCCAGAGGGCCAGGTTGGGACCCCCTCTGCTCAGGATTTACTTTTCTGGTCTCCAGACTAGAAACCAAGATCTCATATTAACTATGTTTGCAGGCCACTACAAGTATTGTCAAGTCCACCCTGAAACCCTAACCCTTCAGCAAGAGCGTATACATCTAAATAAATGGTGTAATGAAATGGGTTCAAATTAAATGCATAAACATGGCAATATTGACACTTTGCAGTGTGTTAAGGGGAGGGGTTGTCTATTATAGACAATACCCCACTTCAAATGAAAATGTTACTAGGGACCTTGTATCATGGGCTGTTTAACTCTCTTTTTTGATCATTATGTGACAACAATACATAGAAAATGTTTCTACTTAGTGCAACTAATTGCCATTGATATTAACAAATCACTGAAATGCTGCAGAGACATTTTGAACACAAAATCATTGACAATGGCAAGAAGAATTAATTTAATCACCGCAACTAGAAGGACGGTGAAACTGTAATGCAGCTGAGTTGAAGCAGTGTACAGTGAACTGTGAATTCTGAGCATATGTAGATAAAGCATGAGAACAATGTATTTGTAGTATTCACAATTAAGCTTGCCAGAGGAAGTTCATTTTCTAAATTGCATTTAGCATTTTCATGGCATGTGAAATAACTGTGAATATGGAAACAGCTGACGGAGAAATGCATCAAGCGAAGCATGAGATGCCTTTTGCTGAGGTATGCGAAGTAGAATTTCAGTCAAATGACAAAAAAGATGAAGGATTCTGTCATTTTTATTATAATAAATAATCAAAGCACAGAAGGCCATAAACTTTACAAAAGCAAAATACTATAATTGTGGGACTTTGAGACATATTACATGAGCATTTTATAGTAAAATACAATGCCAAGTAAAAGGTTGGGCGTCGAGCTGGCACCTCGGCATTTTGTAAAAATCTACTGCCAATCATTAGCGGACCGGAGTTCCGCTGTGGCGACCCCTTACAGGGAAAAGCCGAAAGACAAACAACAATGCCAAGTAAAAATATAATGACAAAAGTTTTTCATGAAAAGAATACAAAATATGTTTAAGAAGATATTGATCTGCTAATGTTTTCAGCATTAAACAATAAAGGGAAAAAGTCAGTCTTCTGATAAGTAGTGCAAAAAATGAAATTCATACAAGGGCAGTAGTATCAGTAATATCTGAAAAATACTTCAGTCAGTGCTTCCTCAAAAATCAAGCAAACGGCATCAGTTAAACTTAAAACACAATACTGGGAAGAGTTGAGTGTTGGGTCAGATTGTAGCTGCAATGGGCTGTGAAAAGCAAAAGGAACATTTTCCATTAATACTGGTGAAAGAAAGGAGGTGGTGAGCATATCATTAACTTGCAAAAATGGTGCAGATACTTCAAGACTATGGTCTGGGAGTAAAAGAATGAAGATGTAGGTTTTTCAACTCACAAACTGAATAACTAGGACATGTAACAGGTAGATTTGTTCTTCAGCAGAGAAAGTGAAAGCAATCCATGACATAAACACTTTGTCTTGGTGAACTATCATGGGAAGTTTGTACTTAAGCAGATGTACAGTGCTGACACCCTTGTACAAGTTGCTAAAGTAAAATGATTCTATAGCAAATGAGCAACAGGAACTCAAAGCATTCAGGAAATGTAAAGAATTATAAATGAGAAATGCCAAGAGTTGTTACTGTGGTATAAAGTATTAGCACATTATGATTAACTCTGCCAACTTGATGTAGTTTTTGATGCTTCTGCCTGTGATATTGGTGCTGTTATCCAACACGATGAGCCATTAGGTTTGAAAAGACTTATCACTTACACTTCATAAATATACTTCCCAGCTGAGGATGAATATTCGCAAATTGAGAAAGAAGTTTTCACTTTGATTTTTAAAGTAAAGAAATTCCCTTGCTACTGTGGTATAGAAAGTTTTACTCCTAGCAGCCTAGTGATGCCTCCAAGTGTTTCTGCTGTTGCATTATACTAATGCCGCTAGGTATCAAAGACTGCTTGCTCATATTTGCATTAATAATAACAAAACCATGCTATATACAAGATATTAAAACATTTCATATTAAAGCTTGCATTTGTGTTTGCCATTATATATTGATATTTGATCTGTCTAGTGCAGATAAAAATATTGAATATTATTTTATACTGTTTATCTGTACTGGAGTAATTTTCATATTTTTAACTATCTCAACAATTAAGTGATGCAGAATTGCTTCACCTCATAAGAAAGTTCAGACCTGTATGAAGAAATGCATCGGGCAGTATGTGCGTTGATTGTATGGTTAGAGAGAGATTGTAACCTGTTTATACAACATTACAAAATGTATATCTGTTGTGCCTTATGAAATCCAGTTTAAGAACTATAGTTGAATAAATGCCACCACTGTAAATGTGACTTTGTTCTGAAGAGTTTGCCATTTATAGTTGTCTAGTAATCATGCAGATCTAAAGAACTGAACATTGTTTGAATTATGAATTAATAACTTCATTTTTTTAAAGCTCAGGCCACTCCCTTGGGAGTTGCAGCACAAATTCAAAAGAGCTCCACTGGAGAGAATAGGTCATCTTAATGATGGATCATAAACCACCATTGATGAGTATAAAAAGCCAGAGCTGTAACTAGATTGAAGTGAAGGGGGCTGCTGCTCCCTGTACAGTCTGTTAGTCGGCGTGATCAGCAGGATATCGTGGCTTTATAATGAATTTCAACACTGCTTTTGTAGTCATGACTGAAGCACTCCGTGAGTATGTATGAATGGTATTTATGTAAGTATGTGGTGAACTGGTGATTTAGCAGCTTGTCACATTTGGTAGCAAGCAGCTTGTTCTAGTTTTAGAGCAGAAGATGAGTTAATTCAGGAAGTGCAAAGGGCACCAGATGAATATAGTTCTGTAAAAAGCCTGCCATCCATGGCAACAGCATATAACTTGATATAAACAATCATCATACTGAAAATAGACCATCTAATAGACAGAACCAATGCACGTGGTCTGTCAAGGATCCAATTGTCAAAGTAACTTGAAGGTGTATTAAGTATGTAAATATTATTGAAGATCATTTTCAAGAAACATTAGTAACGGCCAAAGTGGTAGGTGGAATGAGAAAAAATTGGCAGGAATACTGTACTTACTTGACTGAATAATAAATTAAGATGGCTGGTCCAAAGACCATTTTCAGCTATGACCTGATGAAGTGCTCCTGCTGGCCAGAAAGCTTGAGTAATTGCAAAACATAAGTTGGTTTAATGCAAAGGTATTGCATCATATCTGTGCTTCAGTCTCTGTGATTTGTGCCAGGTGAGCAATTAGGTTCATAGGTTGTTAACAGGCTAATTATCACTAGGGCCCTTACAAGCTTAGCCATACACTCCAAACCATTTGAGTACTGTCATGCGGGGGGGGGGTCCATGTTAGTAAGCAATAGCTAAGGATTTGGGGGGGGGGTGTTAGTTAGGATAATACTTTTCTTCTTGACTGCCTCTGTACATAAGGGACATGGTGTTCAGAGAAGGGGTAAATTTGTGATTTTCCATCTAATTGTAAAGGTTTTGTTTGAATAGGGAGAAGATTAACTATCTTACATGGATGGAGAGCCTATTCAATGGTGTGGGGATCCTTTGGAGACATATCTGTATCTCCAGCATATTCTGTTTGTTGCAAGCAAAGTTCAGATCCCTGGATCTAGTGTTTCTGGTGCTGCTATTTGTCAGTTTTGCAAAACTGAAATAAATGTTACTTGAAAGCAATGAAAACACACTTGAAAAACATGGCCGCAGTGGTGCAGCGGTTAGCATTGTTGCCTCACAGCAAGTGGTTTCCTGGTTCAGTTGTCAGCTGGAGCGCCTTCTGTGTGGAGTCTGCATGTCCTCCCTGTGGTTAAGTGAACTTTAAAGAAATGGAGGTAGGTGCATAGTGTATGTGTGCCTTCTGTGAAGGTTGGGCACCAGGATGGTAACTCAGCATTGTAAAAATCCACTGCCAATCAGTAATGGACTGGTGATCAGCTGTGGCGACCCTTAACCGGGAAAAGCCGAAAGACTTTGTTTGTAATTTTAAGTCTGAGTTTTACAGAAACTTATGTAAAAGAAAAAAGGATAAAAAGATGATGACTAGAACATAATAAGACTGTGTAGGACTACCAGACTGCACAAGTAGAGGACATGATAATAAGTAGATCTTTTCTTCTACATCCTCCTGTTTATACTTCCACAGCTGAAACACTTTCTCCCCTGACAGGTAAGCTGATGACCCCCATGTCTAACACATCAACATTGGCAGACCAGTAAGCAACTTAAAAAAAGAGTGGTCTTTCTCAGTCTTGGTCCCCAAGATTTTGAGACTGACTTACTTCCACAATCGGGAACTTTCATCTGAACTTTGTTACATACCTGAAATGCTGAGCTGTCTAGAAATCTTTCATTAACTTTCCCATTAATTGGTTATTTCTGATGCTTCTATGGTCATTTGTTTAAGCCCTGATGCATATATTTCTGTTTGGATTGCTACCAGATGACTTTACTGTGACAGTTCATCTGACTTTATTTGCTGTACTTTTGTTCACTAGTCCCACAGTCTTCCGTTTTTTACTGTATTATGCAAAGATACTATATTCCTTGTTTCTGTTTCACTATTTTCTTGATAATGGTTCTTGCTATTTTTAGTGTTATGATGTACATTTATATTCTGTACATTTCTATGTTTTTTTTTTTACCAATTAGTTTGGCCAGGGCAGTGGCTGAATGGATCTATGTGTGTCATTCTCTCTCCCAGATTAATAAACAAATAAAATTATACTACATCTCTTTTACACCCGTGGAAACTGAAACTTCTTACCCTTCCACAGATAAATTTACTGCACAAATCAATGTAATTGTTTAAGCTAAAGTTTGTACAAGGTGTTGGCCAGTATAGTCTGAATGATTGCGGATTACTTATTTCTAATGCACATCTCAAACTTTTGATGAATTCTGACATGCTGTCATGGGGAAGGACTATGGTAATGTCTTTTTTACTTTTTTGATGAAACATTTTGTGTATTACTTTGAGGTGGTTTCTTTGGATGGTCATCCAAGTTGCAGGTGCAACTGCTTTTATTTAATTTTAAGCACTTTGGTATGAATGCCACAGATAAGATCATTTGCACATCTGTCTTTGTGAAGAAG
Source organism: Protopterus annectens (assembly GCF_019279795.1). Taxonomy (NCBI): domain Eukaryota; kingdom Metazoa; phylum Chordata; order Ceratodontiformes; family Protopteridae; genus Protopterus; species Protopterus annectens. The sequence continues at coordinate 1,336,748,189 of NC_056745.1, forward strand.
CGATATGACTACAGGGAGCAGCTACAACTTTCAGAATATTGAATTCTTTAATGATTAGTTTCACACTGAATGGGAGTCTGGATAGAAAGAGTGCTAGTGTGTCTGTGTAGGATGGTCCACTGAGAAATCTGCGGTTTTGATGGTGGTTGTGTGTGAGTGTGTGGTTCCCTTTGTGTGGTATGTAATTCAGCCTGAAGATCCAGCTACTAAAATTTTTGGAGAAGTGAGAGATCTCCAAAAGACCCTACATGGTAATGTACGAGTCACACCTGCTCATGAAAGCTGTGTTTATTGAGGTTTGGGACTTTTATACAGCTGATGTGCACTAATACTGATACACCAGTCAAATACTAAAGAAATATCAATCATAATCACACACAAATAAATAGACCAAAATGCTGCAATGTGAAGATATTGACACACACTGCCACTAAATATAATTCAGTCAAATTCAAATACATTTTAAAGTACCTACAGATTTGCAAGTAAAATCATGTCATCCATTTCAGCCAGGACAAAATCTACTGCATATACCAGCTTTCGTCAAATGGGTTTATCACCTTTATTTGATATTGCTCTAGAAAGTGAGTTCTTTCTATTCATGAAATGATAAAAGAGAAAGTTTTAACTTGTCAATTTATAAATTTGTTTTTCAAAAGCTCTGCCGGTTATGCAGTGACCCAGATAAGCAAGTACTGCAAATATTTACTCAGACTAGTTTTATCCTTGACACTGTACCTAGGATGAAATAGTCTGGCTGTTTACTTGTTCAGGCACTCTGTTATTTTGAACTGTGTTGCATAAGTACTTGTACAACATAACATCGCACTAGAGTTGGAGCTGGTGTCATGTGCCGTATCTACTGTTTCAGTAACTAACAAAGCTGCTACCATGTGCACGTCAGTGCACCTTTAGCACACATATGCTGCATTTCTCCCCACTTTACGAAAAAAAACAAAGCTGACCACAAGTAGTAGGCTCATCACACAGTACTGAGTATTGTACTGTATGTTTATCCAAATGGTAATACATGGATAATCAATAGCACAGATGTGCCACTTAGTTCAGTAATTCTTTCTAATACTAATTTCAGACATATCTGCATTTTTTTACCTGTTTTGAGGTCTTCTCAGGTATACAGGATAATATTTCTGTGACCCTATTTGATTTGTAGCAGAGACCAGGATAGTCTGTCTGTGCGTCTTTTGTTGGAGATGCAACACCATGAGCATCTTGGTTGCTAAGTGGAGTGGGATGAATTCCCACATGCATCCTAGTCATTTTAAGATAAGGAATTAAGTCCTATATCAAGCTTTCTCTAGTCAAAGGTTTGATCTGTCTTCCTTATTGGAGTGTGAAACTAATCTTTTATTTCATTTTGGAATTATGTTCACCCATCCTTTGTTGACACAACGGTCTGGACAGGTATCTGTCTCTGGGTAAATCTTTGGCTCTCAAACCTTCATGAATGCTGGAGTAGACATTACTTTGTTTGAATTTTTTTCTCCCTTAGATATGCCTTCATAGTTCTCTTACCTTCACTTGATTTTTGGACCATCTAGGTTGTTGAACATTTAAATAGTTTTCTTGTCTTCTCTATATACCATATGTCATCAACATTATGCTTTAAAGGCATCTAGGAAACTGTTTAGCCTAGTTGGCCTTTATTCATAAGTGGTTTTGAATTCTTTTAATGTAAACTGTTACTATTGTAACTCATTTTTAGGCAGACTTTTTTTTTGAGATGTCGTCCTTCATGGAGATAATGTGTTCTAGATGTCATTCTCACCACTTGGATAACTTCAAGGCACTTTGAGCCTTATTCAAAAGCATTGTTTGTGTGGTATGGTGTTGTATATTTTAATACTGCATACAAAACCTTCTGTGTTTCATAAAAGCAATTCCCCAGTGGAGCAAGATTGCAAAAGACAACTATTTTGTGTGGTCATTCTCCATTACATAATGTAACTTCCCTAAGCAATAGTATGCTGTGCAAATTAACCACCTCTCATATAAGCAATTCAAGAAGCCAGCACTAATTTGGTACAGGCTGGTCATGATGGTGTAACCTGTGGGTCAGTAATGACCGCTTGCATAGTAGTACTACATTTTTCAACACAGTGATACCCCCACCCCGGTTGCTCAGCATACACTGTTGAACAATATACCAGTGCAAATAAAAAAAAGCACCATTGTCTCAGGAAAATGTGTAGCTGCAGCAGAACCCCTTACAGTGAAGGCAAGCCTTGTATCCCACAGTACCTTGATCTGCCCTTGCATTGTTGTTGTGCTGGTAAGCTCCCATGATCAGGCATCAGTTTCCCTCATTAGCATAATATGGTAGTGAACCCCAGTACAACATCATGCTAGCTGTCTAAATTCCTTATGAATCAGTCAGTCAAGATGATGGATCACTGAGCACCAAAGCAGAACAGCTTATGTATAGTTAGTATGCCTTACCAAGTAGTTGTCACTACATTGTAAGACATACTGTAAAAAGCTAAGCTGCCTTACTCCAGTGCACTGCGTAATGTTGTCAGACTATACAGTGATAGCTGACATCCCAAAAGAGCACTTGGAAGTTGAAGTTGTATTTTGAATAGTGCACAGGAGCACCTGGTAAAGTGAGATGAGGTATGTGCACTCCCAGAGCCTATTGTAATTCATGTGTATCACTTCTGGTAGTGTCTCTGGAGGTATACTGAATATGTATTGCATGATGCTTTTATGCTTTCGAGCCCTATGAATCCCCAGGCTTGAGAGTTCATCCATTGCAGTCCAAAATACCTACACTATATGGAGGTAATTACAAATACCAATATGAATACATTGTCATGGTGCAGATGAGCATTCTTAAAAACAGGTCTGCTGCTGGTGGTACATTTTGGATGCTTTGGCATTTTCTGTAATGTTTGGTTAAGGCTTGATCTTCAGGCCTTTGCCAGTAAATTCCTTATCAGTCCCATGCGTCATATTTGACCCTAGGAATTTCAACTTTTATAGTCCCCCTGCTCCCTCCCCTCACACAGACACAGACACAGACACAGACACAGACACAGACACTTGTAGTGTCCAGCATTATGGAATGTAGCTTGGCTGGATCTGAAGCCACAGACAAAAGTTCTTTGATGTATGGATAGGTTCTTAGGTGTTTATTAGGTGTTTATTAGGCTAACTACCACAAGGGCCTTTTTAAGCCTAGCCATGCATCCCAAATGTCTGAGTCCTGATACTCTTGATAAGTGTAAGCATGGGCCTGGGAGATGAACCATTTACAGGTTACCTGTTTGTATCAGAGACATAGGTGCCAAACCAGGGATGAATTTCCAGTTTCCTATCCAATTGTCCAAGTTGCACTTGAATTGGATTAGGGAGGACCTCTGCTTTACATGGATGGGGGGGGGGCAGTTCCATAGACTGGGGTAGTCTCTGGGATACATACCTATCTCTCCAGCAGGTCCTATTTATATTACAGGCAAGGTTTAAGTCTTTAGAGTTGGTAATTCTGGTACTGTTTCTTTTGTGGATATGCAGGATCTCCATCAGAATGGGGCTGAGAATACCCTGTATGCCAGGCATACATCTCCCTTCAAAGGCCTGTAGGAGACAGAATACAGGGATAGGGACTTGAGGTGGTCTGCATAGACCATATTACTTACACCCTGTATTCTTTTAGTTGGGAACCTCTGTGGATGTTCCAGTTGTTTGATATGCCTAGTTAGGTACATACCAAAGGGGGAAATTGTACTCGATGATAGGTCTAATGAATGCCGAATACAGTGGAACAATGACTTCCTTGGACTTGGATTCCATACTTTTGTTTAAAAGTTGCACAACCTAGAATGATTTCCTCACCACTGTAGACACATGATGATCAAAGGCTAGATTACTATCTGTGTATCCATAAGTCCCTGACTACTGGGTCATCTCTAAGGGGTGTGTTGTCAATATGATAGTTACCAGGGATGGGTGACTTCCCAAAGGATACTATTATGCATTTCTTGGCATTTAGTTTTAGTCTATGTCTCTGACACCAGTTGTTTGTCTGTCAGCCCCTTCTAGAGAACATTTATGTCAGTGTGAGATTCAATGTTGTCTCCTAATTTGCAATCATCTGCAAATTTAGTCAGCCAGAGACCAGTGACATTGGCCCTGACTTCTGAGAAGTAAATGCCAAAAATGAGTGGTCCAAGGACTGATCCCTGAGGGACTCCACTTGTGACTGGCCTCCTTGTAGAGGTGGACTCCCCAATTCTAACTTCCTGGATCCTGTCTGTGAGCCAGTTGGCTATCCACTGTGTGACATATGGGTTTGTACCTAACCTCTTGAGTTTCTCAATGCCCGAGTAGGGTATTGTGTCAAATGCCTTGGCCAGGTCTAGGTAGGCAGTATGAATTATATTGCCCTCATCCATTGCTTTGGTGACCTTCTCAAAAGTCCACAAGGTTGAGTAGGCATGATCTGCCCTTTACAAAACCAAACTGGATTGAGTCCAGTGTCTGGAGGCTTACTATATCTCTGTTGATCCTCTCCATGATGATTCTTTCCATGGCTTTACATATAAGACTAGTGAGACTTATGAGTCTGTAGTTTCCTGGGTCTGTAGATGGCCCATCTTTGTGCAGAGGGATAACTGTTGCCTTTCTCCATTCATGAGGCACGAAGCCTGTTTGGAGGCTACAGTTAAATAGTAATCCCAGAGGCCCTTATGGGTCATGTTTCATGCTATTTAGAAGGCATCCTGGGATATTGTCTGGGTCCATTGATACAGTGTTTTTGTTCTTAGAAAGCACTAAGGACCTGCTCCCTAGTGATAGTAGGGGGAGTTATATTTCATGATATTTACTGAGGGAAGATTGGGGGGGGGGGTAGTAAAGTTGGAGCTGAATTTATCAGCCAGGAGGTTTGCTATATCTTCTGGCTCAGTACAGGTGGCTCGATTTACAATGAGCTCTGCACACAATTGTGTATTGCCTTTGAGGATGGTTGCTCATTCCTACTAAAAAAAAAAACCTTGGATGTTTTGTCCTCTCCACTCCATACAAATCCATACTGTGAGAGCACTACATCATTTCTGGTTTTCTCTCTGTATAGCAATGTTTACAACAGGTAGCGCACATCTGCTAGATTCATGCTTGCTTTTCATATGGCAGTTATGACAATCCATCTGCATTTCCAAAATTGCAGCTTACCGTCCTACAGTCATGACAGAGACCCCCCCCCCTTTTTTGGGGCTGAATATGGATGGAGAAGTTTAATCATAAAACTTTTCCTGCACTCCATCAGCCAGTCTAAGAACTTAAAATATCTCCACAATGAATTCCGCACTGAAGAAAAACAGCTGCAATATAAAATGCCAGAAAACTTTATTGTAGTAAAAACTCTGTCACCTCGACTTTTCAACCTTATATGGTGAATTAAACAACATACAGAACAGCATGCTTATACACAAAAAATACTGTAAGCATTATAAACTAGTAAAAGAGAGTTAAATTCTGCTGGAAACAACATATTGTGAAATTACTTAAGATTTAACTGCACTGGGTTCAAGGTATTATTTTTTGTAAAATTAAAGATGACTTCTTTGTTTTTAAAACCTTGGTATAGTACCCAAATCTGTCAGTATTGTGTACACTGTATAATACGGCTGCTTTCAAAGAATCATAGTTGATATTTAGACAAATGGCAAAAAAAATTGCACTGCTGGACTCTGTGTGTCATGTTTCCTAATGCTGATGTGGCAGATTTATAACCTGATTTTAAACTTAAGGAATCTACTCCTAGAGCAATATCCAGATGGAGTATTACCTTCATTTACAGCTCTGAGATATTTTGCAGCTTATGAAACACACTAATTCATAAATATAAAATAATAAATAGAGACCATGCAGGAAGGCTGGATAAGCATTTTAATCATCTCCTACATAGGGCCTTAGCAAAATGTCTTCTTGGGGAGCCAGACAGTAGCCATCAAATAAAACAACAATGAAATATACCTTTAACGGAATCTCTTGCAAATCATTATTTAAAAAACTAGCACTATATAAGTTAACACACTTCATATCTTATTAAATATTGCCATGAAATGCCATCATTTAAACCAAGTGGTGACATGGCTCTATACTTCATTCTAGCTTCCTAAGAATTTAAAGCACCAATATGGTTATCTCCTTGGGTAAATATATGCTGGTAATCATGATAAACTTAAAGTAAGATACATTACTGTCATGGCACTTTGGGAGCATGATTTAGTACAGAATTAGTACTATTCTTATTTCAGAAAAATGTTCTTGCATCCTTATTTTGACCTTCCTTTTAGTCTGACCAATATACCACTTACTAATATGACAATTTCCTTTAATGGCATAAACTACTTACTAGAATGACAAGAAAAAGATTCCTTCAAATTGTTTTCCCATAATAGCACCCAAACTTTCAGACATCGTGAATTTGCACGTTGCACTTGCCACACCTATATATACTCACATTCCCAATCATAACTTTCTTGACTAGTACTTTTAAATGACAACTCACTAATATTCAAATTATAACTATATGAAAAAATAGGAATTGCCTGTAATGCCTCCCCTAATCAAACATGAGATGAGTATGTGCCAGTTACTTTTAATCACTTCCACAAAAATTAATGTAAAGTTGAAGACATATTGACACAACAATTTTTTTTTCACTTTGTCCTATCCTAAAACTGAAATAACTAGCATCTTCAACAGATCTGTTTCCACCATCAAGATCTTTGCTCTTGCATCTTTCAATAAGTTGTTCAGAGTACCTTCTTTTCTTAAAGATGTCATTTCATATCTTCTAACAATCCTGTAATACCACTTCATCAGAAATGTTATTTTGCAACCTAATCAACTTGCCTAATGGTAAAGAATGGACAAAGTGGAGGATGGTTATTGGTGGCATGCAAGACATTATTAGCAGAGGTCTGCCTTCGAAAAAGGTTTAGATTTGATATTGCAAGGTGTATGTGTGTGTGTGTGTGTGTGTGTGTGTGTGTGTCTTTTGGCTTTTCCCAGTTAGGGGTTGCCACAGAGGAACTCTGGTCCGCTAATGATTGGCAGTAAATGTTTACGTGCCGAGTTGCCAGCTCTGACGCATAACATTCAACGAAGGTACACCCATTCACGCATGTCTCCAGACAGAAGACGCTCTAGCTGAAAATCGAATGGGACAACGTCTTACTGTCAGGCGACAGCGCTACCGCAGCACCACCACCGCAGTATTTGATATTGCAAGGTGATATCCAAAAATCTGCAGCAATATCTAATATTGTATGACTAAAATACACACCCCAATATTTGTTTAGCATATCTACAAAGTTAATAACCTTGGACTTCATCTCCTGCACAAAGAAATAACAAAATCATCAATATATCTGACATATTCTACTACTGTTAATCAAAGAAAATATTCCCAAATATTGAAAATATTGCCATAGGCTGGAGCAAAAGATACGCTCACAGCCGTGACTTTTTTCTAAACAAACAAACTTGTTTTCATATTAGAAAATATTGTGCACTAAGCAAAATGTAATAATGACAAATAAGTAGCAAAAGAACCCTCGCCTAGAAGGTGAGAAAATACTCTAATACCATCCTGATGCTGTATTGATGTATACAAATTAACTACATCCAAACCCAACCAAAAGTAATCATGACATCACTCAATACATTTAAATCTAGTTACTACTTCCAAAGTATTTTAACATACAATTTTTATCTGTGTCATGAAACCTTTCAAAATGGTATGGAGCAGTATTTCAACCCTCTCTAAATTACTCCCTGTATCAGAAATAGGTGACCTGGGGGATTCCTCAAAGATTGGTGAATTTTAGGTATTCCATAAAAAAATTAAGTAAGAGATAAATACTTTACATGTTATTAACTGCATTTTTATCTATAGTGTTTAACAACATATATTTATTTTTAACAATTCCAATAATTCCTGATTACATTCATATTGGCAATTCCGACCAACTACCCCATAATCAGATTAATTATTCAGTAAAGTATTACAGGTCTTGACATAAATACTTCTGTCCATTGCTACTATGTTTTCCCTTTTATCAGCTTGTTTGAAGATCAATCTTATTACAGCTTCTTTTGAAGAATAATTTTAGAGGGCATGCCATGGCAGTGAGCAACAAACTGTATAAAATGACATTGATAGTTTTCTGTTTTGATTCAAGTATCACTACATTTCCCTCATTTTTTTCTTTGTTGATGCCTCTAAGGAAATTATTAGGTATTATAACTTGCCAGAAGCAGAAAGAATGTCAGTTAATAATCTGAGTAACAACCAGCCATCTAGATTACTAAAGTTGATAAAAAAGAGGGGGCATATCTTATATAAATAATGCTGAATAAAACTAACTTCTGCAATTTGTTAAGTAACATTTGTTAAGTTGTGCAATAAGATGAGGCCATTTAGATGACATGTTGTTTTGCTGGCACAAAATCTCTACCTCAAAAATATTAATCTCAGAATTTGCACTTTATCACAGTTGTATGATTCCCAGAGATGCCCTGCATAAAATAATTGTTCTTTCTCAATATTTTGTGTTTAGATGTTTTGAGTCTTGGATTATATTTTGAGTGTTAGATATACTGACATATACACACACAGTTTTATTTATTTTTATATATATATATATATATATATATATATATATATATATATATATATAATGTAGAAACTGGAATAATGAAAGGCCATTCTAGACTACTGTCTGGTAAAGAGCTATTGGGTAGCAGCACAATGTTTGCCAAGCAAAATAGTCCTGAGATCACATACAAGAATGGTAAGCAAGTAACTCGGGTAGAACTCCCATTTTGTTAAGGAAAGGGCATTCGTGTCAAAACAGACAGGCTGAAGACCTGGATGTTGACTGGAGAGGTGTATAAAAATGTAACACTATGACTTGTGCTCATGTTAAATCCTTCATACTTCTAAGACTGGATAGAGTGCTTAGTAAGAGAGTGGGGAATGGCAACTTAATATTGCAAGTTAAGGAATACTAGGCTAGGTTTTCCCAGAGACAATTAGTTCTTCTAACTTTATTGGAGCTGTTAATCAGTATTTAATGCTAGACCACTGACCCATTCTAAAACTAATTGGTTTGGTAGTAATGATGCAATTGTTTTTGACCACTTTTATGACTCTTAAGTGTTTATATGGTGTATATATCTAAAAAGGTCCAAGAAAGTATGAAAGTGTTAACCTGTTTCATGGTATTTTTTATTTACTTAAGTAAGAGTTTCCATTTTACTGCAGTAGGAGGGAATAATAATTAAAAAAATACAACTCATAAAGTGTTGTAAAGAAAAAGATTAAATTATCGGTCTCGTGATCTGAAAAAGCTAAGGAAATTCATCTAGAACATGGAAAATCTTAAATGATATGGGAAGGTTGACGGCTATGACCACAAGTAATATAAAAAAAAATCAATAAGCAGAAGTTAGTTACAGAAACCGCAAAAATGTCTAAGGCATTTCATAGATATTGCACATCTGCCACTAAAAGCTCAGGGAACCCAGTATAAAATGATCAATATATTAAGACATTTATTAATTTTGCTTTTAACAGCTAGAACAACTGTATAATGCTGTTTTACATAGTTAGTGTCTCCACATGATAGTGATTTATGGTTCTGAAACCTGGCCTAGACCTTTTGGTTTGACAAGCTATGCTTTATTCATTTTTTCAGAGTTCAAACACGGGTATTATCAACAGCATATAAGTAAGGTATATTGATGTGATATTTTTATACCCACCTCCCCAATCTCTGGAACAAGATTCCTCTACATGTTTTAGGAGTATAGATTAAAAATTATATTGATGTGGCAGCTAAGGATATGTGGGAAAAAAACAAACAAAAAATAATGCAAACACTGAGAAAATGGAAGCTGTTTTATATGAATATTGATGGTAAGATACAAGCAGTCAATTTTTTTTAGTCCCTTTAGTCTTGTATACAGGTCAGGCATATTTTTTATCAACCAGAGGAAAAGTTGCAGACAGTAATAAAGAGTTGAAGGATTTTATCTGGGAGGGGAAAATGATGAAGAGTCAGGTGGGATAAACTTATTCTTCTAATAGAACAGGGCAGATCAGGATTACATGATTTTAAAGGGGTATTTCAGAGCAACACAGTTAAGGCTCCTCTACATAGCACAAGCAGAAAACTATAACTCAAAATGGAAATAGATGATAATGAAGAAACGGGGGGAGGGGGTCAAGTAACAGGGAGAGACTGGGATTTTGGATGCAAACTTTTAAGGAGAACAACAATAATAATACAGAATATTATATTCGTAAAGTAGCAGAAGGTATTCTAAGAACTAAGCCAATACAGGAATTGAGAAAGTATATCGGAGAAACTTGGAAAGGAACCAAAGTACTGGGAGCAAATAACTAGAGAGGGAAAGGTAATAGAATGGGAAGATGCTAAGAACTTATTTGGACTACAGGTTAGAGATTGCCTTCCATATCAAGGATTGATATCAGAGTACAGGCAAAGAGAAATAGGAGGGTCCTAAATGAAAGACCAGCACTGGTAGAGTTCTTAGTAGAACCTAGAAAAGAAGTGGCTGTTAAGAAAGGAATAATTAGTAGAGCATATAAAATATTGTACTATAATCAGAAGAAGTTAGGAAGAATTGGGAAGAGATATTGGATAAGAGGTTAGGAAGAATTGGGAAGAGATATTGGATAAGCAATTCACAAGGAAACAATGGGGGATATATGCATGTCTCCCAAATATGCAACAAAATCTAGAATATTTAGGATCTTTGCCTGAAAGTGTTTACATATAGATATTGTTATACCCCAAGCAGACTCCAAAGAATCTTTCTTCAGGTAGATGGCAAATGTTGGAGATGAAAGAGGTAACTGGGAACATATTTTCTGGAAGTGTAATGTGATGGCTGACTTTAAAGATTCTCTGCAGACTGCTCTGTTGGAGATGCTGGGTGAGCAAATTGGAATGATTAGGAAAGTAATTTTTTTGAGCTATGATACAGAGTTGGAAGTATCTAGGCATAGTAAGGCCTTGCTGAGTCTAATTACTGCCAAAAAACAATAATTAGAAAATGGAAATAAAGTCTACATCAGCTTTACCAACTGTAACAAAGATAGTTGTTGTTGTTGTCTTTTGGCTTTTTCCCGGTTAGGGGTCGCCACAGTGGAACTCCAGTCCGCTAATGATTGGCAGTAGATTTTTATGTGCCGAGTTGCCAGCCCTGATGCACAACCTTCAACGAAGGTATGCCCATTCACGCATGTCTCCAGACAGAAAACGCTCTAGCTGAGAATCAAATGGGACAACGTCTTACTGTGAGGCGACAGCGCTACCGAAGCACCACACTGTAACAAAGATAGTAACACAGATAAAACAATTGGAACTGAGATCTTTAGAAATGGGTAGGATTAAATTGCAGAGGAAATAATGTGAGACCACTACATGCAGAGGAGGAACTGATTAAAGTTATTAAGTAATGGTCTGGGTAATGCTCTGAAACTTGGATAGCTGTCTGGCTATTAAATTCTATGCAGGATATAACCCATACAGCTTTCGCTAGTGTAGCAGTGATCAATATGAAGAACATATGTTTGCTTCTGTTGGGTGGCACGATGCCATGGTAATCCTATGGGCTAGGCTTATAAAGGCTCCAGGGCCATTAGCCTAGTATACACCTATGAACCTTTGATAAATGCACTAATATTAACATATATATATATATATATATATATATATATATATACACGCACACACATACATATATATATATATATATATATATATATATATATATATATATATATATAATGTGATTTATTTTAAGTTGTTTGGCTACTTGCAAAAATGTTTTTACTACAGATACCAAGAGTACATAAACTTTCAAACTTTAAAGTACAAGTCATAATTTTTATCTATCTCCTGTCTAAATTCTTTTGAGAATAAGATCATCATTTATTTATTTTAATTTGCATTTGTTGACCGGGGGGGGGCATCTGACTGGGGCAAAGGCTCTTTTTCAGCAGAGGCCCGTGGAGAAAAGCTCGACAAGAAAGATAATTACAGATAACATTTAGGGGTTTAAACAGCCATACAATACATACAGATTTACAATAGACATACGTTTAAACAATACATACAGATTTGCACTAGACATATGTTTACAGTGGTAAGAAGACAACACAATACAGGGAATGGAAAAAAGTCATTAAATAATAAGAATAATTAAATTAATTCCATGGTATCCAGCCAGTTTTGTGACCTTTAGAATGAAGTATTCATTCTTTGGGACATGAATTGCTTAGCAACCATATCTAAACTGTTTTCCATTAATACCGGGGAGGGTAGTGCCTAGCTATACAACATATGGTTGTAGCGATATATAATGTGAACTTCTTAATTTATACTAGCTGTTTCAGGGGGGAGGCATAGTAAAATAACACCAAAGTACTTTTCCAGATACGAGTTCACTACAAAACTTACCAGATTATTGATTTTTGTGAAATCATTTAGTCCATCTCTGAGATCTTTGTGCCTTGTCTAACTGGAATATATACTATCGTAACAGCTCTTAGCTTGGTGCTTAATACTGCATTCCTAAATAAAAAAGTATTAAGTATGGTACATTGCAAGACTACTTGGTAAGTATAAGCTCCTCTGCCTCTCTTATGAAAAACAAACGGTCTTCAAAAGACCCACTCTGTTTTCTTATGTGTTTAAGCTGTATCGTCGTTCTTATTCCTTAACAGTCACTAATAAATTATGATTCAGCTACCCTCAACATCATTTGTGCTCATCCAAAGTCCTTTATCTTTTGTATGACTGTGCTTAACCTAGCTATAACTGAAAACAACTTCTGTAAAACTGCACCTGTAATATGAAACACTTTTCTTCCATGTATTAAACTGGTTTAATGCTTTCAAGTTTGTATTTTGCATTCTGTTTGTTGTGTCTGCTGCTTGTAAACATTTACAACAATAATGGGTAAAACACGCCTTCATCTTTCTTTTACTCCAGGAGAACATAATCTCCTGATCTCCCTCACTATCTGCACAGTCCTTCACTGTTTCTATACTTGTCTGTTATCTTCAACAGATCTTTATTTACTTTCCATGGTTTGTAGTCCTATTTTATTTGATCTAGTGTATTAGTGATTAATAACTGTGCCTCATTGTTACAGGGTCCAGAGTTCATTCCTGACCCCTCGAGTCATTGTGTGATATTTGCATGTTCTCCCTTCGTCTGCATGAGTTTTCCTGGGATACTCCACTTTTCTCCTCCTCCCCCCAAAAATCACATGATTTGACTGGTTGCACTAAATTATCCATATATGTTGTATTTATTCTTGCCCCTGTGACCTGGGTCATGGCTGAAGTGTGTCTGAGAAGGACCAGTTCTCTTACTCGCTCAATAAATAGAGTTCTCTTGTCTAGCTCATTTTCACCAGTTTCCATTCTTCCACCAGAATCTTACTATTAATTTTATATTGTGTACTTAATCATGCAAATTGTAATTATAGGTAAATATTGATAATGCATTATTTATATTTTAAAGTTATGTTTATAGGGTCTACTTCACGTTGTCATAATCTGACAATATCGAATACAATACTGTCGGCACAACAATGTCGAAAGTTCAGAACATCGCACAGGTAAACAGAAATTTCCGTAAGGGAGAAATTTCCATTTACCTCAATGTAGTGCAGTCTCGGAGTTGGTATATTTAAGTAGGGGAGATTGTGGGGAGTGCAGGGGGGAGCTTGCCCCCTGCCTATGCTAGTTAGTTTTTTTTTATTGATTTTTTTTTTTTTTTTACATTATTCGATATTTTACTACGATCAATAAAGTTCGACCTTTATTGATTCGATGTAGTAAGATTTCGATAGCGTGATATAGACGCTGTTTATAAACTCCCTAAGAATCTTCAGCAGATGTAGTGACCTACCTAATTACATATACTATATTTGACCTTTAATAGTTTTACAATGACTGCCAGGATTTACAATTTGATTGCTCTGAGTTCTTAATCCTGTATTTTTTGTCATGCAACTATACACTTTTGTCTTCTGCCTGACCTTTTGCCTGAGTCATGAGTGAAAAGAATCTTTGGAATGAGCCCTGGATAAGTTTCGGAAAATCTTAAGCCCCTGTTAGGGGATATAGTGAACCCTCTTGGATTGTTCACATAATTGGAAAAACTAATCCTCAAAGTTTAGTCTCAAAAGCTATTGACCGTTTTCAGTTGCGAACTACATCATCAATCTCATTTAACTTGGAGAATGGTGTTAATTTCCATTATTTAAAAATCTTGGAAGGATGTCTTTCCTTACATGTCATATTACTCTATATCAGTGTTCCACTTACCTTACAAATTAGTGGCTTCTAAAGTGGCATATAGACATACCACAGCTGGACTAATACTTGCAATGTTCTTTTCTTTTAAATTATTGTAGTGAGATGTTACATGCCCACAACCCACCCTGTATTTTTTTTTTTTTTTGCTGTTGGAAGGTTTGGAGACAAAACCAGAGAGGCAAGATTATGTTGGTTTGGACATGTGCTGAGGAGGGATGCAGAGTATATTGGGAAAAAGATGCCAAGGATGAAGCTGCCAGGTAACAAGAAAAGAGGAAGGCCTAAGATAAGGTTTATGGATGTGGTGAGAGAGGACATGCAGGCGGTTGGTGTGACAGAGTAAGATGCAGAGGACAGGAAGAAATGGAAACGGTTGATCTGCTGTGGTGACCCCTAATGGGAGCAGCTGAAAGAAGAAGAATGTAACATTGGCCCTGCCACTTCCACCACCCACCTCAAAGACCCTCAGGTGTTTTGCAGTCCATCCTATCTCCTTGACTGCTTTTGAGGAGTTATTTTTACATTGGGTAAATACTAGGCAAGTAGTCTGAAGAATTACAAGTCAAGCTCAATAACTCAAGGTCAGAATCAAGCTCTGTACTCTTGTGTCTTTGAGGTGAAGACCTTAACCATTATGCCAGACAAGTCCCCCCCCCAGGCAAATAATTAGTACCTGCTGGGCTTTTTCCTCACTTTTGTAGCAGCTTGCAGTGATATGATGGCATACATGGGTGTATGTGGCCATCTAATGCACAGTGTCTTGCTTTGTGTATTTGTTATGATCATTCATCCTCAACCTTTACTTGCACATCATAGGAGATCATTCCAGCTTCCACCAGTTGTTTATAATTTTGCATTACTCTTCACCCTGGGTAGGGAAAAACTCATTCTACCTTGTCCTTGCTAGTGTTGCTGAGTTTGTTCTAGAACTTAGGTCACCATTAACATGCTCTAGTACCTTGTTCCTACACCAGCTTCTTTTTGTTATTCTAAGTCTCACTACTGAGAAAGGTGTGTGACAGAGCTGACTGAGTTAACTTGTTCATTGCATTTAGAGGACTGAATCATATGTATGAAATCATCTGTTAGATAAGAGAGTAAGACGTTTTAGCAGAATTATTTTAGGAGGGACTATGTCTTGGGAGGAAAATGTTGTCTAGTTATAAACTGTTTTTGGTAAGTGATCATATACCTGTGAATGTAAACTCATCTGAGTGCAGTAACAGTAAGTTAAATACAATGGTAAAACTCATTTGTGAGCTTCGGGTTTATAACAGAACACTGACGTCCACTGTGTTAAGCCTCAGAGCACTGTATGCAGGCTTACTACATGTATTTGCGGACTCTGAGTCTCTAAATATACTCCACAGACACTCAAAGGGAAAAATATTTAAAAAAAAAATTCCCTTTATTCCAAGTAGTCCAGCTTAAGAGAAAGGGCATTAAATGCAATTTATTATTTTATTTAATTTACATTTGTTTACTGGGAAAGTCTGACTGGACACATGTCCTTTTACAGTGGAGGCCCAGGGAGAAAAGCTCTGAACTGAACAAACAATGTAACAGTGCAAGTGTACATAGTTCAAGGTGCTAGATACAATTTAGTCTAATTCTGTACATGAATGAGGTTAGAAACTCAGTAAAAAAACAAGAAATTTAACGGCATAGTATAAACAAAATACTATGTTGTAGAGCACTGGGCATTTTAGAGTTTCATATATACTATCAGTATTTACAAAGGTTATAACATTACAGTGTTCTAAAAACAAAGGGCATTCAAAGTTTCAAATGAACAAAACAATGGGCATTCTAAAGGTTCAAAAGAACATTCAGTATATACAACGTATTATAAATAGCTAAGTTGTGAGGACAGCTATTTCTTCTTAACGTCAGAGTTAGTACTGAGAGTTGCTGGTAAGTAAGAAGCAGGTAGAGTATACGGAGGAAGGTGTGAGTCTAGAAAGACCTATAGGTTATTCTGAGGTAGTGGCAAGGGTTGAGAGGAGGATGTTAGAGTTTGAGAGGTAGCTGTTAGACAGGGGTAGAACAAGGACACAGCCATTTGTTTAAGAGGTGGCTTTTTAGAGTAGTTTTGAATTGAG